>NW_026067900.1:12596600-12626144 GCF_014885135.2 Alexandromys fortis | reverse complement strand
GGAGGGGGAGAAGAGAGGGGGGAGGGGGAGAAGATTGGGGGAGGGGGAGGGAAATGGGAGGCTGGGAGGAGGCGGAAACTTTTTTTTCTTATTCTCAATAAAAAAAAAGAAAAAGAAAAAAAAAGAAAGTGGAAGATGCTCTACAGATGGACAGCTTTAAAAGATAAATGCAAGAAATGTTCAGAAGTTTAAAAAATTATATAATAAAGATTCCAATGATATTGAAGTAGATAGAATCTTTGATAAATAAATCCTGGGAAACTGAAAACCTCAGCAAATTAGTGAAAGTATGGATGAGAAAGTCACTAAAGAGTTAAAAACAAATTAAAAAGCCGAACATAAGTCTGGGATACGGAAACGTCAATAAATAAAAGAAGAAAAGGAATGCTCCCTAGGAAAGCCTTATGAATGAACTACATCAAGTAGAAGAAAAGAATTCAGAACTTAAGACAAGGTTGATGAATTAGAATATTCAGAAAGTAAAGCATTAGAGAGGAAAAGTAACTAGAGCCTTTGGGGTCCAGCCCCAAGGTACTCTCCAGGGTTCAAATTGGATGCTATAGACAGCAGAAAGCACTTAGGTTATCTGAGGGTGAATAATTTCTCTCATACTTTGCTGTTTAGAACAAGTCTCTTTATTTTACTTTTTTATTTTTTAAAAGGATCTTTTCTAATTTTGCATACTTACCCCAGTTCCCACTCCCTTCCCTCCTCCCACTCCCTCTACCTTCATCCCACCCCACCTCCATTCACTCCTCAGAGAGGGTAAGGCTTCCCATGGGGAGTCAACAAAGTCTAGCACCTCACTTTGAGGCAGGACCAATCCCACCCCCAATGCCCTATATTTATCCCTAGGAAAGAATGGGCTCCAAAAACCATTTCAAGCACTAGGGGTAAATCCTGGTAAAAGATGCTATCTCAGAGTCACTTTGATTTGCATTTTCCTGATGGCCAACGATGTTGAGCTATTTGAGCAATTCCTTATGTGTATTTTAACCATTTGAGATTCTTCTGATGAGAATTCTCTGTTTAGCTCTGTACCCCATTTTTAAATTGGATTATTTGTTCTTCTCTTTTTTTATTTGTTTGTTTTTTTTTTTTTTTTTTTTTTTTTTTTTTTTTTTNTTTTTTTTTTTTTTTTTTTTTTTTTTTTTTTTTTTTTTTTTTTTTTGATACAGGGTTTCCCTGTAGCTTTGGAGCCTATCCTGGAACTAGCTCTTGTAGACCAGGTTGGCCTCGAACTCACAGAGACCTGCCTACCTCTGCCTCCTGAGTGCTGGGGATTATTTTTTCTTTTGATGTCTAGTTTCCTGAGTTCTTTATATATTTTGGACATCAGTCTTTTGTCCAATGTGGAATTGATGAAGATCTTTTCCTATTATGTAAGCTGCCATTTTGTCTAATTGACTGTGTCCTTTGCCTTACAGAAGCTTCTCAGTCCCATTTACTAATCGTTGCTCTCTGTCTTTGCTACTGGTATTATATTTAGGAAGTAGTCTCCTTGTGCCCAAGTTTTGAAGACTACTTCCAAGTTTCTCTTCTGTGAGGTTCAGTGAGGCTGGATTTATTTTGAGATCTTTGATCTATTTGGACTTGAGATTTGTACATGGGGATAGATATGGATCTATTTGCATTTTTCTACCTGTTGACATCCAGTTACACCATCACCATTTGTTGAAGAAGCTTTTTTTTCTGTGTATAATTTTAGCCTCTTTGTCAAAAATTAGGTGTATATAGGTATGTGGATTAATATCATGATCTTCTATTTGATTCCATTGGTCCACCTGTCTGTTTTTATGCCAATATCAAGCTGTTTTCATTACTATAGCTGTATAGTAAAGCTTGAAGGCAGGGATGGTGATGTCAACATGCAAAGCATGAGTCTGGGACCTCAGAGGTAGTGGGCTTGAGCAAGAGACCACTGAAGGAGCAGGCCCAGGCCAGAGACAACTAAGGAAACAGGTCTGAGTCTGTGACCCCCGCTGAAGCAGGCCCAATATGACAACCTCCACAGGAGCAAGTACAGGGAGCGACTGCCCAAGAAATAAGCCTGAGTCAGAGAGCCCTATAGAACTGGGTGTATCTTCCTTCCCCATTCCACCCTTCCGCTGAAGCAGGCCAGAGGCAACAACCTCCAAAGGAGCAGGTACAAGGGAGCCCCTGCTGAGGGAGCAGGCCAGAAGCAAGGACCTCTGAGGGTACCAGGAGTGAATCAATGACCTCTGATGAAGCAGGCCCAAATCAGTGACCTTTCTCAGAGCAGGCCCAAGGCAGCAACCTTAGCAGAAACAGCCCCAAGTAAGCAACATCTGTGGGAGCATGACTGTGCGACTGGTATTGCAAAGCAAGCCCTGGGAGAGCTGAGCAACCTCCAGGAACACAGAGTGACCAATGGAGTGACTGGAACAGTGGCCCTAACTGCACCATGAAGAGAACCCATCTGAGCCTTGGATCCACTGGCACCTGGAAGATTGATCACCAGAGACACAGACAGCTTCAACTACACCAATCAGAGGAAAATATAAGTAAACAAGATAAGAACACACACAACACCACAAAAAGCAACAAGTCACCAATAAAAAACTAGTGGCCCTACAACAGCAAGATTTGAACAACCAAATATAGATCAAGCAGAAGAAAATGACCTAAAAAGTAACTTTAAGAGACTGCCTGAGGCCCTTAAAGAGGAAATGAAAAATTCCCTCTAAGAAATGGATGAAAAGACAAACAAAAAATAAACGAAATCAACAAATCCCTTAAAGAAAACCAAGGAAAAAACAATTAAGCATATGAAAGAAATTACTCAAGACTTAAAAACTGAAATAGAGCCAATAAAGAAAATACAAACCGAGGAAATTATAGAAATGGAAATTATGAAAAAATGATCAAGAACCACAAATGCAAGCATAAACAGCAGAATACAAGAGATGGAAGAGAGAATCTCAGGTGCCGAAGATAACAATAAAGGAAATAGACTCATCGGTCAAAGAAAACAGTAAATCTAACAAAAGCTTAACCCAAAATATCCAGGAAATATGGGACACCATGAAAACACCAAACTAAGACTAGTAGGTATAGAGGAAGGAGAAGAAAGCTAACTCAAAATCACAGAAAATATATTTAACAAAATCATAAAAGAAAACTTTCCCAACCAAAAAAAAAAGATATGCCTAAGAAGATACAAAAAGATTACAGAACACCAAATAGACTAGATAAAAAAAGTCCCCTTGACACATAGTAATAAAAACATGAAATATACAGAATAAAAAAAGAATATTAAGAGTTGTAAAGGATAAAGGCCAAGTAACATATGAAGCAGACCTATCAAAATTACACCTGACTTCTCAATGAAAACAATGAAAGCCAGAAGGTCCTGGTCAAGTGTTATGCAGACATTAAGAGACCACAGTTGCCAGTCCAGGCTACCAAACATACCCAGAAAAACTTTCAATCATCACAGAAGAACAAAACAAGAAATTCCATGAAAGAACCAGATTTAAACATTACCTAGCCACAAACCCACCACTATACAAAGTACTAGAAGGAAAACCCTAGGAAGTTGGCTAAGTCCAGAAAAACACAGACAATAGATGATGTCACAGCAGCAAATCACAAAGAAGGGAAAAAACACACAAAATAACATCACCAACTACAAAAACTAAGATAACAGGAGCTGGCAATCACTGGTCATTAATATCCCTTTAATATAAATGGGCTCGACTCACCTTTAAAGAGACACAGGCTAACAGACTGGATAGGATAACAGAATCCATTCTTCTGCTGTCTACAAGAAACACACCTCAAGCTCAAAGACAGCCATCATGTTAGAGTAAAGGGTTGGGAAAATTTTTTCCAATCAAATGGACCTAATAATCAAGCCGGTGTGGCTATTCTAATATCTAACAAAATAGAAATCACATTAAAATCAATCAAAAGAGACAATGAAGGACATTTCATATTAGTCACAGGAAAAAATCCATCAAGAGGAAATATAAATAGTGAACATATATGCCTCACATACAAGGGCACCCTCATATGTAAAAGAAACAATTCTAAAGCTTAAATCATGTAATTGAAGCTGATGGAGAGTTCATGAGCAGTCCTTAAATTACTACATCCTGCCAAGGATCCAGTCCCTGTGTTTCTTTCTCCAGGACTCTTATCAAGACACCATATACTAACTGCAGAGTAATGATAGCTGATGGGTACTAAACACATAATTGATTATAAAATAGAAATCCCTGTGGGCTTTTAGATCTATATGTATGTAACATCCCACTTAGCTAGGCACAGCATGGCTAAAACCTTGTTTACAGATGGCAATGCCCTTACTATATTCTTTGTACTGATATAAAGTACTTCATGGGTTTATATAGTTGTGCGGATGAATGGGTTTTATATGTGTCAGAGAAAGTACGAAGATTATAAAATATGCACTTAGAAGAAGAAAAACCATAGCTCTGTAAAACTCAATGTAGTAGTCACTTAAAATAATATGTGCACACAAGGCTTCAGATGTCTTCTGCTAAGCAGAGTCTCAAGTGGAACAGATCTACTGTTCTGATTTGAGTAAAACCCATCCAGTGTGTATTTGTGCTCATCAGAAAGCTCTAACACGGATATGGAAAATTATAGTCAGCCTATTGCTCCTTGGAATTTTATATGCTTACAAAATAAACAACTTTTATAGCATGATCTTATTTCATCCTAATAAGGTGTTAAATTTTTCTGCTTTTAATTATCTAATTTTATTAAGCAAGTGCCTATTCATTTTCTCGATAAAAAGAATTTTACTTTTCCACTGTAAAAGTCATCCACATTCTTCCATGGCTACTGATAGTCTAACATCTGGTATTTCTAAAGAAAACAGCAGAAAAGCCCTGAATCACAGTCTGAGGAACTCACTTAAATAACCAGAGAGAACTTCACAGAAGGAGAAAAAAAAATCCTCTTCCTTCTTGATTTGCGATTGTTCTTCAGTGCTCACAAGGCCCCCATTATTGCACTGGTTGGAGCAGATCCTTCCTGATATGAAAGGCCCAGCTGTTCTTGTCTCCATGCCTGTGGGTAAGACTTTTAAGAGAACTAAAACTGAGCCCCCCAAAGGCTGACTCTTTCACATGCTCCACTGTGTGGATGGACAGCAAACTGGGGCAGTTAAGACTTGACCCACTTACTGCTGTCAGATGGTTCCGATCAAGGTCTGACAGCCTCTTTAAACCTTACCATTAGGGGATTAAAGGAAATAACAGATTTTTCCTTCAGAGCTTTGCACTTTCCTTTTCAAAGCTGATTTCTTTTTAGATTATTCTCTGTACTGATTCTAATAAAACACATATTCTCACACAATAAAATATAGTCAGAGTGGCTGCAGAAAGAAGTTTATGACAACCTTTGGAATTCCTAGATGGTTGCCTAACATTTACATTTGGAGTTGGTAGAATGAGAAGACCTGTTCTTGGTTTACGAAGTGCACACTCTTATGTGCTGAAACAGAGATCCCGCAGTTGCATCTCCTCACCATGACCACAAAGCCAGCACTAAGTGTGCCCTCGTGAAGCACTGCTATCCAAGCGCTTGCTCTCTTTACCCCAGATTATTCACCTGGTCCTCAGAGGCCTACTCTGACCAGCCACTCTGCCTTCTTCTTTGTTCTACTTGGGAGTTCACTTGCTATAGTTTCCTTCTTTCCATACTGCCCCTGTCAATGGTATTCCAGCTGTGGGCTCATGTGTTCTCTAGGAAAGTGATACCGATGATATTCCCTGGAAATTTAGACCACTACACAGGCAGGAACCTTTGCATTCAGGATCCTCCCCTGTCTGGATTCTGGTTCTCTTAAAGTGAAGGGTTATATAGTGACCAAACCATGCCATTTCCAGAAGGGTGTTCCTGTGGGCTTTAAAACTGTGTGTGTCTTCTGCACTCAGAATAAGGAGCTAGACTTCACACAACACTCTTTTTAGCAAAATGACTCCCATCCTTGATCGTTAAAAGAATTCACCAAAAGAAGAGACAAATACCGAGTAAAATTTAGTGGCTAATATAATCACATACATAATTTACTCCTGCTTCTCAAATCATAATAATCAATAAACCCTTATTTCATATTCTCTTTCCTGTCTATCTCCCCCTTCAGTGCTGTAAAATGACAACAGAGAAGTGGGAGCAGAGGAGATGCCCATCTTCTCAAGAATTCTCGGATTTGCAATGTCCCATGTGTGTCCTAGCTGCCAGATACCTGCTGCCCATTTTAAACTTATGGGTTGTTTGTTTTCCATGACTAAGGGGTGTCTGACTATGCATTGCTCTGTATAGTCTAAACAAAATTCTTTACCTTTTGTTAACCTCATTTCTCTAAAGAGTGGGCTGGTATTGAGTAAAAGGAAACTACAATTAGGCACTATGCAAGAAGAAGGCATTTGCATATGAGGCTGCTAAAAGACCAAAACCTGGTCGTCAATCATACTCTGCATTTAGTGTAGCACAGACCCTGCTTCAGTAAATATATTCTTTGTCTGATATTTCTTTTTGAACGTTAGTATGTCAGAGGGAGCGTTTTAGATAAAATATTCTGCAAGTAGATATCTGCTTTAAAACCAAAGGCAGAAACAAAAAGGTGGTTTATTGGTTAATGTTTGTGCTTTCTCTTTAATTAAATGTATTTTCCAAAAGAGTTTATAGTTTCAAAGCATTTAAGCACTAGAGTGTCTGACAAATCATTTTCTTTTTCTGATGCTGAAGGAAAACAGGGCTCTACTGAGACCTGTCATGCTTGTGAACCTGTGGAATTCTAAACCAAAAGTACATGATCACAATGACAAATTTTGGTGGTGTTTCTGGATGGAATATGTTACCCATTTGTCTACATTCCATATATGATGATGAATAGTTTAATCTCTTTCACTATGCTGCACAATGGAAAAATAAATGAGACTTACATAAACATACAAAATCCATGCTTAAGGGTTTTAATATATGTGTAGGATAACTTTTTATTTAATATTGACAACTTCATACATATACATAATGTATGAAATCATATCCACTATTGCAACAATGGAAAGAACATTATGACAGGAAATAGTCTCCTAATCTAACACTTTATCAAGCAGACCATGGGCTATTTATTCTGGCAAAAATGTGCTTTTGTGTGTTGTGTGGTGTGCAGTATGCACAAACAATCCTCATCATATGGGGAAGATGTTTGGTGCCTTTTTCTGCCATGTTTCACCTCATTCCTTATTTTCGCCTTGTTATTGTGACAGGGTCCCACAGGAGACCTGGCAGGCACAGATTCTTAGGGATCCTCTTATTTCTATACCCCGACACCTCTGGGTGTACAGATGTGTGAATCGCCATGCCTGCCTCTTTACATGGATACTTGTGATTCAAATTCAGGTTCTTATGCTTACAAAACAAGTACTCTTAGCAGTAGATCCTACGAAACCTATTTTCTCAAAATATTTGAAACTATGATTTCCAAATTGCAGTCAAGGTTTATCTTTATTAAAAATTGGTGAAAGTACTCATAATCTTCAAGATATGCACACACTTTCTCTCTCTCTCTCTCACACACACACACATCATATCATAAATGTCATGAAAATTGTCTTGACAAATGTCTACAACCAGTACAGTGACGTCTATTGCCAGGAGGGTAAGTCATTGCTTTGTGGTTCTATCTGATCCTAGTTGGAATACAAACAAACAGTGGTGAAGCTGTGAAGAAAGAACAGCCCTCCTTTGTTGCAGGTAGAAATTAAAATTTATTGCAACCATTGTAAAATAACTGTAGTGACCTCTTTCAAAAATTAAACTACCAGCTATCACCATTTGGAGTATATTCCCAAGAAATCCTAAGTCAACAAGCTACAGAGACAATTGCACATACGCAACAACTCATCTCTGTAGAGTTAAGGTCAGCACCATGCCTGGTAACACATACAAATGTCCTAATCTCTATTTATGAATCAGTGAGATGCAACAAGGAGAGTGTGTCAGGTTGCAAGAATCTGGAGAAGTTTCTTGTAGAGGTGGACCCCACTCACAACCACAACCTCAAGTGTTGACTTCCTTCCTTTCTCCATGAATGTGAGTCAGATGAAAAAGGCATACATGTAATTCAAGAAAATTGTCAAATCTCAATTTTTCTGATTCAGTTCAAATCAGTGTGCCTTTCAATACAAATTCAATACGGATCAGATGCAAATGGAGAGATGATGAAGGGATATTCAACGTTCACTAGCAAGAAGGGTAGCAGGCACAGGCTGTGTGTGAGGCTTGACAGGACCAACTTCACTGGGTGTAAACAAAAATCAAATTCTCACATTTATGATTCCAAGCCTTTTTAGACAGCAGAAAACAAAGTCTATAAATGCCTCGGATTCAAGATGTGCCATTAAACATGGTTAAAATTGTTAAATCTTCTTATTGACTAAATTGATCAGGATTTTCTTTTGCCTGCGTATTATCAGTATCATCTGATGTTAGACTTTTTCACTGCTGTTTTTGTTCAAATCACTGATGCTCTTAGCTCTGTGTTTGTGAATGCCGAAGTATTAATCCCTAGTAGCTTGTTTTGACGCATGCCTGTGCACTGTTTTGTCAATTTGTAAGACATAAAGAACAAGGTTTCTTGATTACATGACAAAATTAGCATGCATTACATCTATTTTTAGAATCTAGAAGAAAATGCATGTCTCAGTATCATTCTGCCAAGTGTGGATAAAGTGAACTGAGACAGAAGGATAAAGCTGTTATTAGACTATTTGACTTCATTACATGAAGAAAATAAAACCTGAGGCTCCTGTTGTTTAGTCTTAGTATTCAAACCAACAAGTCTCTGAGTTAGTCCTGCCAGTCCAAGATATGAAATAGTTCCCTTTAGATAGAAAGCCAAACAAGACAATGATATTCAAGGACTGAATCAAAGTTGAGACGTACATCATCCATGGGAGCTACTGAAAGTTACTCTTACATTTTGTAATGCTAAGTTTACATGTAGGTATATAAATAGAGATACATTTAGATACAGGCATTTATTGCATTTATGTGTGTTTGAATATTTATTCCAAAACCCAGGCTTCTCTTATTAAGAGAGAAATCATATGTCATTCTAAGCTTTAATGTAACTTAAAATCAGTGTGTTTATTGTCTTAAGAAAAATAAAGATCTTGTGTTTTTTAGGGGCAAGAAAAATAATATTAAAATGTTTATCAAGAGAGTAAATGACAGGCTAAAATGAATTCAATGGATTAAAAGGGTAATTCATTCATCCTCCTAGAAATTGAGACTCAACTACTCTTTTGGTGTCATCAGAAGTGTGTTTGAGTGGCTACCTTAATCTAGATGTGCAATGCTTTTTATTTGTAAGTTCATTAGAGTAAAATGATTTTACAAATTTTAAACTTTTTTACTTCAATATCCATGGTTCTATAGGTAAAAGCAATGCTAAAATCTCCAAGAACGAATATTGTAAAATTTTCTGTGGCAAATATTATTATATAATCTCTATATGTAAAGAAACTAATATTTCTAAATAGTCTGCTATCTTGATCATTGTTGCCCTTGTTTACCAATTACAGGGGAAGCTCACAAAGAAAAGCTGGGATTTCAAACCAGCAGTTTGATTTCCTGGTTGTCAGCTATTAGAATACACATAGTTTGTCAAAACTTTTGACATAAGCATGGATCACAAACACATGCATGCCAACTTGTAGATAAACTGTGATTCTCTGACAAAGAGATAATTGCATAAATCTTGAGGAAAAGAGAAAGATCTGTTACTATAAAATATCATTTGTTATAACTTTAAGAGAAAAAAAAGTCACCACCTTCTAACTCCTTATATGGCACCTTCTTGACACAGAAAAACACTGAAAAATTTTTACCAACTTCTCTTGATTCATGTAGTACTAATCTCCCTTAAAAACATTAGAATATCAAGCTATTGGTGAAAATCCTTTATTTTATGCTTTCTATAGCAAAGTTCATATTTTCAAAGAGGATGATACTAAATATATGCAAAGGAAAAAAGACCAAAACATCTCTTAAATGAGGGTATAAAGATAAAATATTCTAACATCTTAAAAATAAAAATTTCAAATTGAAAACATCATTTCATGATAATGTAACCTTGAGACACTGTGAATCAACCTATCATTTGTGACATCTGAAGCAGTTATTTCTTAAAGAGAATTTACAAGTCTATGTTTGTAACTCGTTATGAGTGTCTTGCAATCAAGATTTTATGTTTTCTTCTCATTTAAATGTTCAGTCTCTCACTTGAGTCTAACCTGTGTGTTTAGACATTTCTAAGCAATGAGTTCCACTTTTATGTAGGGGGTGACTTAGACAAGATAAGAACTTCTTCTAGAGTACACAAAGAACAAGCAGGCTTCTTAACTATCTCCTGCAGCACCGACACATCTACAGGATAAAACTGTCTATAATGTTGCCAATATGGTTTTAAAACACTCTAGAGCAGCAGGCACCAACATGCAGGAATTAGACAACTATTGAAAAAAATGACTAGAAACCAATTATGAGTGAGTACATCCCATGTTCCTCTTTTTGGGTCTGGCTTACCTCACTCAGGATAGCGGACAATGAGGACTGCTGAGAAGTCAAGAACAATGGCACTGGGTTTTGGTCCTACTGCACTTACTGGCTTTGTGGGAGCCTAGGCAGTTTGGATGCTCACCTTACTAGACCTGGATGGAGGTGGGAGGTCCTTGGACTCCCCACAGGGCAGGGAACCCTGACTGCTCTTCCGGCTGATGAGAGAGGGGGACTTGATTGGAGGAAGGGGAGGGAAATAGGAGGCGGTGGCGGGGAGGAGACAGAAATCTTTAATAAATAAATAATTTAAAAAAAGAAAAAAAATGTGGGCAAAAATCTCACAGCTGATTCTCCTTGAGTAAATCTTCCAGTCATTTTTCACCTCTAAAATATGATTCTGAAACTTCTCTAAGATGTTTTCCCTGAGTGTCTGTAAGTAGCTGTCCACACCCCACAATACCAACTTTGTCTTCTGTTTTCAAGACGGGGCACAAACACAGATGGATTGTAACTTACTCAAGACAACTTGGATCATTTTTTCTAAGTCAACAGCCCGCAAAAAATCTGCATTACTGACCCTTTGCATGGTAATGATTCAGGAAAACCTCAAATCAAACCTATTTGAATGAAGTAGCAATGCCAACCCCTGAATTCATTCCTTACTTTTCCCCTCCCTCATACAAATCTAGGTCTCTTTATGATACAAGTGTAGAACCATTTCCGAGCTACCCAGAATGACATTCCACATGGTAACTTGAGTAGAGAGAAAGCAATGGAAGAGAAATTATCCATGCCTCAAACTAACCTTCCACCCTACAATTTAGGCTTTGCTCAAGATCCTACAGAAAGAGATGCATTCAGAGTCTTGTGTGGTCTCCTGCTGGCAGGAACCAAAGGAAAAAGGAGGCAATGAATGAGCCACCCGGGGCAAGCATACTGAAGGAAATGCAACCATGACACCACCACTCCAGTCCTCACACTCCCTTCTGTTCTAATGTGTACTCTTTTAAGTCTAGTGATTTGTTCTTGGCCAAAATGCAACATAGTATGTTCTTTCATTCTTGAGATTTCCATTCAGTACAGTGTGTTCTAAGCAAGACGAGTTTTTATCATGAAAATAATTTGTACAGACATGTGATGAAAAGAGATAATTTAAATTTCTTTTTTTCAACTATTCTTACATCAAATGCTTTAAACGTTGACTATGACTACATAAGAAGATGAAAAATCAGTCCACAGAAGAAGCAAAACAACTACTTCAATTAGTAGCCAAAAGTTAAAACCTAACAATAGTTTTCAACCCTCACATTGGCAAAGTATGAAAATGGATGATCATTGTTGTTTTGGGTGTAAAAACATATACGCAAATGCCTGATCAACAGAGAAACTGAAAACCATCTCTGAAAAGCTACTTTAAATTTTATAAAGGTATTAATATGTGCAGAAGAGAAGTTTTGTACCAAAGAGAATAACACATTGCAAAAGATGACCTATGGATTAAGGTAGGAGTTTATACCCCACTCAGAAAACACAGAAATAGTTGGTTAAATGACTTCAAGACTGATCAAGTGTATCATATGATGATCTAAAAATAAAATTGCTTTCATCTCAAATGTATGCAGACCATGTCAAAGGATCTCCCATATTAGCTACAATGGTTTTTGGTTTAACAATTTAGTAAGTGGTAAATAGTATCTCTGCCAATTTCATTTACATGATTTCAATAAGATAGAAACTATTTTCATGTTTATTCAACACTATAAATTATGCTTTTGAACATTATATTGTATCAATTAACTTTTTATCTCTATATAGTTGGCCTTTTAGTGAATCACTGGAGCTATTTTTACATTACCGGGTAGACAACTTGTTAAAACTGTTTTCCCTATTTGGTCTCTGTATTTCATTTTTCAGTACACACAGGTTTTCAAAATTTTGTCTGAGGTTATATATAACAATTTCTTTATAATTTTGTACATGAAACATTTAAAAAATTTATCTGTAACACTGTTACTTTTTCATCATATTTTATAAAGAATTATAAATTTTTCTCTGAAATATTACTACTTCCCACTCCATTTACTCAGTAAGTTATTTTTTATGCCAAACAAAATAAATAACATAGATTTAATTTTTAATTCCTTAATATTTGATTCAAGAAAAATTCATTGTGATAAACATGTAAAGATATTTTTAAACAAAATATTTTGCTCATGAATTGTTATTTTTATATCTGTTATACAACTTTATGCAAAGATCTGTTTATTGGCTTTCTAGTCTAGTGAGTTTGTTGCTACTTTCATAAGCACTTATCTATCTTTCCCTCATCTTATAGAATCTGAGAGGAAAATCTGCTTATTTATCCTTTCCAATGACTCTTGTCTAGACTCATACATTTTTATGCCTTCTGTACTTTGTGGATTACAACAATAATGACAAACTAAACTTTGAAAAAGAATATATTTATAATTGTTCTAACTTTTGTAATAAAATGCCTTGACAGTATAAATTTATGGGAGAAAGAGCTTATTTTAGCCCACAGTTCCAGGTTATAGTACATCACAGTGAAGAAGTAAGAGCTTGAGGCAGTTGGTCAAATGCCCAGGAAAGAGCAACAGGAACATGAATGAGTGCTTAGCACTCAGCTTGCTTGCTCAAATATTGTACAGTTACAGGCTCCAAAACCAGGCAGAAGCACTGCCCACCTTCATGCTGGGTTTTCCATATCAATTAAGGCAATCAAGACAGTTGTCTACAGACATGGCTATAGGCAATCAAGGCACAAGGCATTCTCTCACTGAGATTCTACTCCAAGGTGATTCAGGATTGTGTTGAGTTGACTTAAAATTATCCAGCAATCAATGATGTGGGAATGATTTTTTTATTAATAAAGAAACTGCCTAGGCCCATTTGATAGGCCAACCCTTAGGTGGGTGGAGTAAACAGAACAGAATGCTGGGAGAAAGAAGCTGAGTCAGTGAGTTACCATGATTCTCCCACCAGACACAGATGCAGGTCAAGATCTTCCCTGGTAAGCCAGCTCGTGGGCTACACAGATTATTAGAAATGGGTTATATCAATATGTAAGAGCTAGCCAATAAGAGGCTGAAACTAATGGGCCAGCCAGTGTTTAAAAATTATTTCGGGTATAAAGCCAGCCGTGCGGGTGGCCAGGCGCCAGGAACATAGCCAGCCGCTCCAATTACAACAAATCAACAATTAGTCTTTTTGTATACATCAGTGGCAGCATCCCCTGCTAAATATTTCAAAGACTTTTATAGCTTTCTTCATATTAATTTATGGTAAATTGCTCATATATGTTTCTTTTATTGATTTTCATCTTGTTTAATCTCATTGACGTTATACAGATTATTTTCTAATTTTCTAATTGATTCTTGCTTAGTGAACATTGTTCACAATATACATTTGACTGTTTTCTCAGTTTGGAATCAAGTTCTTTTCTTAAGATATTTTTAGAATGCTAAGTAGTTAATTTTATCTAGAAATCATAGTAGCACAAGTTTCTAACTGTTGTGGGAGTTGATGTATGCTGGGAATATATTTTATTGCCATTGGTTAATAAAAAAGCTACTTTCAGCCAATGGCATAACAGAGTAAAGCAGGCTGAAAGAGATAGAGAGCAGGCACGAGTCAGAGAGACTCCATGTAGCTGCTGCCAGAAACAGATGCCAGAACTTTGCTGGTAAGCCACAGCCATGTGGCAATACACAAATTAATAGAAATGGGTTAAATTAAGATGTAAGAGTTAGCCAATAAGAAGCTAGAGCTAATGGGCCAAGCAGTGATTTAATTAATACAGTTTCTGTGTTGTTATTTTGAGGCTGGGAAGCTGGGAACAAATGAACTAGCAACCTCATACAACATCTGACCTCATGTTTCTAGTTCGTGTATTATTTCATTGTCTTAAACTTAAAAGAAAGATATTAAACAGTAATATTTGACAGCCATTCTTACTCCTGACTTAAATACAAAGGCCCGTAATGTCTTACTCTTAAGCACAGAACTTACTGATAACAATAAAAATATAATTTTTTCCTCAGTAATTGAAGTGTTTACTTTCTTAAAATTCATTGAGTTTTGAATCATGAATAATAGCAGCATTCTATTGATTCAATTTATTTTTTTTCTTCTTGTTTTTAGTCTTCTGCCTTAAGGTTTGTATGTGTTGTGTGTATGTAAAAGAGGGGCCTATTCGAGATTCTAGTAAGAAATTAGATTCATGTTCCAAATAACTATTGATATGTATTTTTAAAAACTACTCAAAGCTAAGCAGCTTACAAAAAAACCCATTATTTTATTTTCTCCTCACTATGTGAATCTTTGTGTATGTTATGCTAAGCTCAACCATTGTTCTGCCCATCGTTTCTCATCCAGTAAAACAGTTGAAGTCAACTAGACAAGGACTGCTGGACTGAGATGCAAAGGGGCAGGGAGTCCACACTCCCCTACTGGTCCTTAGTGTTGGATGTCAGCTGACCATGTTCCATTCCTATGCTCTTCTAAGTCACTTTTCACATTAATACAATGGTATTTGTAGTGGGTTGGAAGAAAATGGTCCCCAAACGAAATGGCACTACTAGGAGATATGGCTTTGTTGGAGTAGGTTTGGCCTTTTTGGAGGAAGTGTGTCATTGTGGGAGTGGGCTTTGAGGTTTCCTAAACTACAACTAGACCCAGTGAGACTATTCACTTCCTGTTGCCTGTGGATCAATGTGTAGAACTCACAGCTCCTTCTCCAGAACCTTGCCTGCCTTCATGCTACCATGTCTCCCACCGTGATGATAATGGCCTGAAACTGTAAGCCACCAATTAATTTTTCCTGTTGTTTTTTAAAATAAATCTAAATCTTACAATATCCCCAATAAAGACTCAAGAGTCAGATCTAGGGTGAAAACCTGCAAGATCAGAGAGGTCAAGGAACAACCAGCTGACCTTCCATCTTAGCCAACATCCCAGAAATAAAGTTTCTTCTCTATCACCCCAAAGCAAAAAGGCCACCAAATTCAAAGTCCTTCCTGACTATTTCCTGTGTATTTCTGTATCCATTTTCCTGACTACCTACTATTCTATATAACTACTTCCTGTCAATTAATTGTTGGTTCCTCCTCTTGACCCAAGGTTAATTTTATTTAATTAATACAATCTCAGGGTTCACAATGTGATCAAATATCCAGCAACATTTCCCCCTTTTAATAAAAAGGAAAGATTTTAACTCTAACACAGCAAAACTGTATACAATAAAAACAATTATCAGGTAAGAATTGCAATCATAATATCCTGTCCATTTGTATTTGGCAACTTTGGAGAAAGTACTTTATTATCTGTCTTGCCTTAGGGGAGTCTAAAGTTTTAAACCAGAATCACTTTCTATCATTACTTGTATTACATACGAAAAAATATCTTTTTAGAACTTAAACATTTTCTTAGAAAAACAAGTTAAGCTTTTATGTGTCACAACCCTTACAAACTTTACATACATATCTTTGTGAGTTTCCTTTCTGAACTTGGTAACAAGGAAAACTGTAAAACTATAACTATCTAGTCTTCATTCCTATCAAAGACCTGAAAAGGAGATAATATCACCTTAGTAAACAGGAAGTGCAGAGCAAGCAATTTCCAAAGCTATATAAATGATAGAGACAGCTGGCTGCCTAGATTGTCAGCCAAATTTCCTCTGCAATGTCGGAGCATCCATCTTCAGTCTACATGCCTAGAATATTTGAAAGACTTTTCCGTGAAGCAGGAATTTTGGAGGGCTGGCATAATTTGTCTTAGCAAAGTTCAGCAGTCAAAATTTTGTGTCCTGCTTGTCCAACTTGGACAGCACACCATCAGCAGTCGAGGAAAGAGCATTTTCTTTCCCTACAGCTAAATTCACCCCCTTTGAAGCAAATTCTACTTGAAGGTTCTTTGATGCCCATCATTTTCTTTGTAGTAGATTGGTGCTGACAAGAGCAGACATCTCTCTCTGTCATGAAAAGTCTTAAGTTATTAAAAACATCTTAAATGCCATATTTGTAGATCTCTGGAGTGTTTGAAGACCATCTAAATTCATCTAAAATATATCTCTGTTTAACCTTGAAAACATATATTACAACTTTGATTTGTTTTAGGTGTAGGTCACTGCTACTAACCTGCATTTCTTAATTATCCTAAACAGTTTGTAATAATAGCTTTCAAGTACTAGAACTTTACATTACATTTTTAAATGAGGTGCATAGGTAACATACCTTAGGAGTCTAAACACATATACAGTATGTTGTAACAAAAATAACATTAAATTTGTATCAACATATAAAAGCTCATACCAATGCAAAATATTTGATACTAGTAGTTGCTTTTAAGTGTAAAAGCAGATCCAGCAATCTATCCTTTTGTCCATAATTCCTATATCTCCCCTCCTTTTCTTTTCATCACCCATCTCCCCCAACACTAGACAGAGAAAGAAGGATAAAGGAAAGAAAAATAAAGAGATCCATGAATCTAACCTCCTTCATTTAGTTTCCTCTCTGACCATGACCATTAAAAACTTGTAACCAACTCTTGTATATGAATACGAGCATCCTTAACCTACCAAATGACAAAAAAACACCCATCCCACCTCTTCAGAATGTGGGTTATGTTCTTAAAATTGCTTTCTGTTGTCTAGGGGTGACAGGGGTATACTGGGACAATTTGGATGTTGGTCAAGTCCTGGGAGAGCTAGCTGTATCATTTGTTGTTCAGTTTCCCTGTGTAATAGGAAATTGCATGAATTAACTGAAGTCCTGACTGGAATAGTCTGTGTGACCAGTCCATCTTAGTTAGCTGCTTTGAAGTTGTTCTGAATGCAGATTTTTAAGGAAGCAGCAACAAAGACATCTGTGAGGCTAAATCATCTGGGCTACCTTTTTCAATCACGTCTGGTCCTTTTGTTCTGAAACATACAAACTTTAAAGGTAGCATACATATCTGCATTAACACAAGTCCTGAATATGTGGTGCGCATAAGTCAGCTAAAGATGATTTTCCGTTTTCTTTTCAATCAGGTTGGACTGCCTAACCAAGCTGTTAAGAAGACTCTGTAGACACCAAAATGTATCATGTCTCATTCAGTCTCAAAGCTATATGGGATCATCATATATGTTACCTGTATTGTAGATTTTCTTGATTTGTTCCTTCATGTCTGTAGTCAATATTTTTCAGGAGTTCTCCACAGTCAAATCTAATCTTTATTAATTTTGAAGGAATCTATAGCTTTTCATTTCCTGTGGAAACAAAGGCCTAACCTCTTCCCCAATGCAACACATACCCCAGCTTCCATTCGAGGTCAATACATCTTTTAAATATACAGGCTGACTTAATTCAGAAGTTTTTTTCTATGTTATCCACTGTCTCTCTACAGCAGTTGATTTTTGTTCATTAGTATTTAAAAAATTTAAGATTATAAAGGACTATATAGGATCCAAATGTTCTGTGTTATGGTAATTCTTATCCTTACAAGGCTTATATTTTTGATATTACTTCATTCTCTCTTTAAAACCTTCACTATTAATTTTGAAGTATTTTTTCTGTGACTGTCTATACCCATTTTATTTTCTTCCTTAAGAATGTACACATATTTTCAAGCATACTGTACCTGTTCAGAGGTTTTCTCCATCTGAACCTGACTTTCTGCACTCCATAGATCTGGGGAAATGCTCCTTTGAAGAATCCTTGTGTGGCTCTGCTTCACATATGGTGTTATCAACTGTCTCTACCCCTTGAATCAGGCCAGCAGGCTACTCAATTGGCTCTGGGCTGCAGTCCTGCTTACCCTTCCCAGAGAGCCGAGCCTCACCCATGGGCACCAGTAAGGAACTGAGCCTACCCACTCCAGCTCTGGCACATTGCTGGAATTGTGTACTGAGGCAGGCATTTCTACTATTCTCCCACCTTGAGTTGCACACTTGCTGGTCACAGGCTCCAGTCAAGTGCTCAGCTGCACTGCAGGTCCTCTTAATAGATCATTGCCTATGTATTCCGGGAGCACTCAGAACTGTCTGAGACTGTGCTTGTCAGGAAGCCATCTCCAGCTCCATGTCAGGAACTTTTTTCTGTTGTCCTAGGCTTTATGCTTGTATATACACTGAACACATTAGGCACTAAATGTTGATTTTAAACTAAAACTCAGTCTTACAATTTTGCTAATAAAGACTCAAGAGTCAAATGCTGTGGTGAAAGCCTGCAAACTCATGGAGGTCGAGGAACAAACAGCTTACCTTCCTCCTTAGCCAGAATCCCAGAAGATGATAGATAAATAGATGATAGATAGATAGATAGATAGATAGATAGATAGATAGATAGATAGATAGATAGATAGATGATAGATAGATAGATAGATAGATAGATCTTCTCCTCTGCCATTCTAAACCAAAAGACCACCAAACACAAAGTCCCTCCTTACTACTTCATGTGCCTTCCTGACTCGTTTTCCTGACTCCCTCTTTTTCTCTGTAGCTACTTCCTGTCAACTTGTTGCCTTTTGATCCAAGGTTGGTTTTATTTAATTAACACAATCTCTGGGCTGATGGTGTGATCAAATATCCTGCAACATTTCTCCTTTATAAAAGTCACTGTGGTCATGCTGTTTCTTCACAGCAATTGAAACCCTAAAACAGTACTATTCCTAAAAGAAAAACATTAGCATGAAAATTTTTGTTTAAACTCTTCCTTATTGTATCTCTAATTTAGACATTAATGCTGAATTTCCTTAGCATGATATATAAAGCCCCTTCTGATCTGTCCTATGACTGTCTTATTACCTAAAGTTAGAAAGTTAATTTCAGCATTTGTAAAAATAGTGAGGCAGTGTTGACAGTGCTAGGCAGGGTCAGAGTAATAATAGTCACATCTTCAAAAATTCCTCATTCTAAGATGATGTCATTCATCAACCCTACTGAAATCCTTTTTGAATGTGAAAAGAGAGGATATTAATAAATAGGCCAGTATGAAATGCATGGCACCATGCCAGGGAGCATTACACAAGTTTCTCTATATGCTTATGTCTCTACTGCATAGCAAACCTGCCTCATAGTGTGAAAAGGATGTTTGAAAACACAAGGGCTGCTTTGTATCACCACTGTCTACAAAGACAGTCCTTTTCTCTAGTGTTTTTCCAAACTCACTTTATAATTCTGTCAAAAGTGTAGCTCACATAGTTTCCTCCGAGATCTGAATTTTTGTATTAAGGAATATCACTATCATATATTATTCCTACCATTCATACAGAATTAGTGAAAATAAGAACCTGAATAAATGCATTGTGTTCTTTTAATAGGTAACTGAGGGTTTATCTTTATATATCCCCTTTATTAGAGGGAAAGTAAAAGATTTAACTTGTAGACTTCAGGATAGGTATGACATAATTTTTAGCTCTTCACATGTGACAAAAGTCCAAATGTACAAGACAGGAACACAGAGTTAATGAACCATGTGTTGTACTAATAGAGAGTAGTCATGGTCTGGGATACTTATAAATAAAAACAATACTCAAAACATTGCTGTTTGGCTTCATAGTATGAGCTATTTTAAAAACAAATTATTCTTCTTAGTTATTGTGTCCTCAGGCTTAAATGATGAGCAATCTGGAACTATTGAACATCTGATGAACATGGGAGACAGAACTCCAGAAAGGACAGAAAGAAAACACAACAGGAAGGCAAAATAACTTCTGTTAATTGACAGTTTTTAAAATATCAACTTTGAATATAAATTGCAATTTTTTTTTATTCCGCAACTTGAGTTTTTAAACTCTAGTAGTAGAGTATACATTCTTATATCTAAAGACTCACATATTTTGTAGCATGAGATGGTTGATCAGACAACAGTTTCAAAGCTTACTAGCTACCCATTGCCAGCTACTAATTGAAAATTAACTCATCGCAAATTCAAATCAGATGACTGGGAACTGCCTAAGTCTTCTTTAAAGCATCCTTGAAAGCAAGCTTCTGGCATGAAAATTGAAAATATGTTGGAGAATATTAATAAAATATTAAAAACTTGAAAACAATATTAGAGTATAGAAAAAAGTCACATGGGAAGATTTTGTTCTGGAAAACAGCTTGAAATGCTTGTTCCTGAACACTCCATGGATGATTTCCATATCCACATCTATACTTACCACGCCGTACAAGGATGAAAGACGGGAAGAAGGAATGTGAATGTCTGGAACAGAGAAAGAAAGCCTGATGTGCTGAGGGAGTTTGTTTTACATCATATGTTCTCCAGGTCACTGAGTGTCTCCCTTAATTATGTATACACGTAGGAAGTCACGAGCAGCCAGATTCAGTTTCTTCTCTCTCTCTCCTCAGGATGCTCCACAGAACACTGGTATAAACTTCCGATTAGAAACTACCAAAAGCAGTCACACACCCCTCCATTTGTGTTCTAGTTACTTAGATTTATGCTTTCCTCCCTTCATAACAGCCCAAATCAAGCCAAAATCTGTGGTGTGAATAATGACAATAATTAAAACTCACTGACGAGTAGAGCTGATGTTTGTGTTTATGTAATAACTTTCCATGGAACAATGATTTTCAAATTGAGTTCTTATCTCATCTATTATAAAATATTTTCATGGGAGAATTGCAGTTTGGAAAGGAGCCTCATTGTGATTAACTCACTCAGTCCCTTCCTGTAGCATGCTGCAGTCATTAGGGCTTCTAAAATCTCTTTTACAGATTATACTGAGCCAAGCTTCAAAATGCCCATCACAGATTGTATGACAATCTTACACAAGTACACAACTATATAATTTGTATGAATTAGGATTCTGACCAATCAGGTAGCATCAGACTTTATTTTTTCAATATTACTTTAGGATCTCAGGTAGAAATAAATTTTCACATATTTCTAAATATGATTCTTGGTTACAACATAATGAAAAATTAGTTTTCCTATTATGACCCATACCTCATGTGGCAGCTAACTGATAATGGCTTTGCCCATGAAAGGAAATAAAATCACATTTAAATTTCTAAGTGTTACTGAACTAATGTTTTTTGTTGCTTAAAATATAGATGAAACTGGTTATTTTGCTTTTTGAGATAGGGTTTGTGTAGCCCTAGCTAGCCTCAAACTCCTTATTTATCCAAGGATATCCTTGAGCTCCAGAAATTTTCCAGCTTCCACCTCCCTACTTCTGGAATTATGGGCATGAGCCACTGTGTCTGGCTAGTCTGTGGATCATTAACAAAGCTTTTCAGTTTTATTACATTTTTATCATATATACATAGCAAAAATTTGATTTTTAAATTTAGCCCATTGAAGAAAAATAAAGAAGTAAAAGTAATATCAAATTTTTACAGCTGAAATATGAGATAAACTTCTTTTGTTTATGTTTTGTTTTTTTTCAGTTGAAAATTTCCCCCTCATCCCCATTTCCCATTTCCCTCCCCCTCCTCCCACATACTGCCACCTCCCCCTCCCCCCACTCCATTCCCCCTCCCTCTCGAGAATGAAGAGCAGTCCAAATTCCCTACCCTGCGGGAAGTCCAAGGTCTTCCCACTTCTATCCAGGTCCAGGAAGGTGAGCATCCAAACAGGCTAGGCTCCCACAAAGCCAGTTCATGTATTAGGATCGAAACCTAGTGCCATTGTCCTTGGCTTCTCATCAGCCTTCATTGTCTGCCATGTTCAGCAAGTCTGGTTTCATCTCATGCTTATTCTTTTTTTTTGTTTTGTTTTTTGTTTTATTTATTTATTTATTTAAAATTTCTGCCTCCTCCCCTCCACTGCCTCCCATATCCCTCCCCCTCCCCCAATCAAGTCCCCCTCCCTCATCAGCCTGAGGAGCAGTCCAGGTCCCCTGCCTTGTGCTTATTCAGTCCCAGTCCCACTGGCCTTGGTGAGCTCCCAATAGATCAGTTCCACTGTCATTGTGGGTGGGTGCACCCCTCGTGGTCCTGACTTCCTGATCTCCAAAATATATAAAGAACTCAAGAAACTAGACATTAAAATGTTAATTAACCCAATTAAAAAATGGGGCACTGAACTGAACAGAGAATTTTCAACAGAAGAAATTCAAAAGGCCTAAAGACACTTAAGGTCATGCTCAACCTCCTTGGCAATCAGGAAAATGCAAATTAAAACAACTTTGAGATACCGTCTTACACCTGTCAGAATGGCTAAAATCAAAAACACCAATGATAGCCTTTGCTGGAGAGGTTGTGGAATAAGGGGCACACTCATCCATTGCTAGTGGGAATGCAAACTTGTGCAACCACTTTGGAAAGCAGTGTGGCGATTTCTCGGGAAATTCAGGATCAACCTACCCCAAGATCCAGTAATACCACTCTTGGGAATATACCCAAGAGATGCCCTATTATATGACAAAAGCGTTTGTTCAACTATGTTCATAGCAGCATTATTTGTAATAGCCAGAACCTGGAAACAACCTAGATGCCCTTCAATGGAAGAATGGATGAAGAAAGTATTGAATATATACATATTAGAGTACTACTCAGCGGTAAAAAACAATGACTTTGTGAATTTTGCATGCAAATGGATGGAAATAGAAAACACTATCCTGAGCGAGGTAACCCAGACCCAAAAAGATGAACATGGGATTCACTCATAATTGGTTTCTAGCCATAAATAGAGATAAACTTTTTCAGTCTTTTAAAATTTATTAAATTCTCATTCATTTACCAAAAATAAAAACATCAAATAATGAAAGCAAACACATAGAATTTACAATTAAGTTGACTGACACAAAACAAATACTCTCATTAATCTTAATTAAAAATCTAATAAATAATTTTATAAATAATTTGAGAGTTTAAAAGCATATAATAGAAAAAATATACTAAAAATGGTAAACAGTGTTCTCAAAAAGGCATGATAAGGTGTAAAATTTGGTTCTTAAATTCAAGAACCCAACATCTATGTCCTTTTCCTCAATGACACACAGTTAGCCTGTGTCTTCACTCCCATTGGAGTTATAGTAGCCATGTACCCAAATCTTTACCCTTAAAGTGTGATCCATAGATGCACATCTGCCATGTCAACCAGGCTTTGTGTTCACACCATCCTATGCTCAATCCCCACTCCATCCATAACTGGCTCCTGAATGGACTTTGTTCTGGTATTTAAAAGAGAATGAACCCTCAATTACGAAGAATATATCTACAAAAGACTAGACAGAGGAGACCATGATGGGGGAAGGACATTGGTTAATTATAATAAAGAAACTGCCTCGGCCCTCATAGGACAGAAAATTAGGTAGGCGGAGTAGACAGAAGAGAATTCTGGGAAAAAGAAGCTGAGTGAGTGAGTCGCCATGATGCTCCCACTCCAGACAGACGCAGGTTAAGATCCTCTCTGGTAAGCCAGCTCATGGGCTACACAGAATATTAGAAATGGGTTAGAACAATATGTAAGAGCTAGCCAATAAGAAACTGGACCTAGCCGGGCCAGGCAGTGTTTGAAAGAATACAGTTTCCGTGTAATTATTTCTGGGTATAAACTAGCCATGCGGGCGGCCGGGTACCGGGAGCGCAGCCCTGCCGCCGCTTCCTATTTCAACAAGACCAGACTGGATATTTATGTGTGTAAAACTATCTCTGTATGAATGTATTAATACATAAATAGAAATAATTTTGTTAAGACAGTGATATTGTTTAGTTTCTTAGAACACTTAGCACCACTCATTATTAGAGATATAATAAGTGGAGAGAATTATCAAAATGTTAAGAATTTTCTACCAACACATATGCAAAGGTACTTGAAACAATCTGAAAATGCTCTGTGGGATGTAGCAATGTCAGTTCCCTGGTGTTCCTCTCTGAGCAGTTGTATAAGAGGTTAGTTAACTTCTGGGTACAGAGGAAGAGTACATGGTAGTCCCCGTACATTGCTTTGGAAGTACTCATATACGTACAACTATTTCTCATTAATGGGTTTTTAAGACTATTAATTTGTGTGGTAATAAAATGAAACAAGCATCGTATGTGCTGATACACAATGAATATCTATGTACTACATAGACAATGGCAAGTGGAAATCCTTATGTCTAATTCTGAGTTTGCAGAAAACGTGGAAGGTAATACATATAGAAGTATTAGTTGGTAACAATAACTTAATGTTGAAGTAATCATTGTGGTTTAAAAATGTGAAGGTCTATTGAGACAAAAGCAAAAAGAGGGAAAATAGCTACCAATGCCAAATATTTTCCATTTCAATTCACAGCAGACAAGGCTCTCATATATTATACCCTCCCACAAGAGTTGGATATAAATTCACCAATTCCTTTATTAAGACCTCCCACAAGAGTTGGATATAAATTCACCATTCCTTTATCAAGAGAAATTATTGAATACAAAAGCAGAAAAACAACAAAATCACTAGTTCTAATTTAATTTTGTTTAGATTGCTTTTAACAAATGTCACCTGTAACCTTTAGCACTTATTTTTGAAAATAAATGTTGTAGAGGAATCCACATTGTAGTTAGATATACTGTTCTGGGATACTCTTTTGTATGCTGTGAATATATTTTATTAACATTGGTTAATTAAAAAAACTGCTTTGGCCTATGACAGGGCAGAATATATGTAGGTGGAAAAACTAAACTGAATGCAGGAAGAAAGAAAGCAGAACCAGAGAGATGCCATGTAGCTACCAAAGGAGAAAAGCGCTGGAACCTTACCAATAAGTCAGTCTTATGACAATACACAGATTAGAAATGGGTCAATTTAAGATACAAGAGCTAGCTAGGAATACTCTTGAGCCATTGGTCAAACAGTGTTGTAATTAATACAGTTCTGTGTGATTATTTGGTCTGAGTGGCCAGGAAACAAAAAAGCAGCCTCTGATTATAGATATACTGCATTTTGTGTTTTAGAGAAAGCTGAGGCTTTGACAGTTCTTGTTAATGTTGCCTCAAAGTGTTGTATGGCATATCTTTATGACATGCTGCCTTGATATAAGAAATAATATGTCACTGAAGGCCACAGCAGGAGTGCCTTTCTCTTAATACATGGTGTTAGAGAAAGTATATCAACCTCATGCTTCAGTAAAACAAGAATTCAAAAGTTGAGAAATTATGGAAAGAAAATTCTGAGAATATTGGGGCAACACAAAAAGTGATAGATAGCTAATCATAAAACATGTAAAAATTTAGCATAGAAATTTGATGTTTCACAACTTTACAGTAGTAAATCCAAGTAAAGGCATTAGTCAGGATGAAGGCTAACTCCACCAGTGATAGGTTAGTCATACTGATGTTACAGACAGACCGTCCAACATGGGGAGACCTGTCTATAATCACACCTCTGTGGTCATGTTCTTGAAGACCTATACCCCATGTCTAATTATGAAAAAGTATAAATTGAAGATAAGTGCACTTGTCAAAATAATCAATGTCCTCAAAATAAGCCAAAAGAGATTGTCACAGGGAAGAATATGGGGAGACATGGTGACTGAGTCTTTGCATATGGGAACCAAAGAAAACATTAAGAAAATCTACTGAAGTTAGGCAGTAGTGACACATACCTTTAATCCCAGCACTCAAGAGACAGAGGCAAGCAGATCTCTGTGACTCAAGACCAGTCTGGCCTACAGAGTGAGTTCTAGGACAACCAGTACTACAAAGAGAATCCCTGTCTTGAAAAACCAAACCAAACAAACAAAAAAAACTGCTGAAATCTAAATGTTTAGCTAAAATTATATGCAATACCTATAAATGTATGTGTACACACACACACACACACACACACACACACAAACTTAAAATTATACCACTAGGACTTTCAGTGCTCTCCAGAAGAACCAAAGACTAACAAAAATCAGTACCAAGCATGAGAAATCTCCTTTAAAATGGTTAGTTGGGGTAACTATAACAACTATTAACACCAATGAAGACCAGCGTGGTGAGATATTCATAAAGGTGCAGTTGGTGGGCCTAGCATGTCTGTGGTAACCAACAGCTCTCTAATTAGACATAAGGCCCACTTTATATTATAGAAACTTTGCCTGGTTCTTGAAACCTGTCCAACTTCCCAGAAATAGTGAGGTCACAGACCTGATGAGAATCTTCTGCCTATCACTACTTCACTAGACCAGCATAATTCCTAGCTACTTTCTAAATCTTACCTTTATACTCACAGATACATGTTGCTACCACCCCTCGTTAAAAAAAAATCTTCTATTTTTAGCAAGTGGAGATCATCACAGAAAATCACAATGAAACACAATGTGATCAAAGAATCACAAGGAACCTAGTCCCAAAAATACGTGGGGGTTTCTGTCCCGCCCAGTCCCACAGCCGTTCAGTTCCAAAGAAACACACAGAGGTCTACATTAATCATAAACTGGTTGGCCTATTAGCTCGGGCTTTTTATTAACTCTTACATCCTATATCAACCCATAATTCTTATCTGTGTCAGCCACGTGGCTTGGTACATTTTATCAGTGAGGCATATCATTTTGTTTCCTCTGCATCTGGGTGATGACTATAGACTCAGTCTTCCCTTTTCCCAGAATTCTCCTGTTCTGATTGCTCCGCCTATACTTCCTGCCTGGTTGACCCACCTATACTTTCTTCCTGGCTACTTTAGCCAATCAGCATTTTATTAAAGCAATACAAGTGACAAATCTTTACAGGATAGAAGACCATTGTTCCACAGCAGATCTACTTTCCTAGAAAAAAAAATCTTGCATAAACAAGATCCAAGCCACGGAAATGTTGATAAACATGCTAACACAGAAGGGGGAAAATCTCAAGGGTCACAGTCTTGAACTTGGGCAAGAAACTGTTGGCAACTGATGGCTGCTCAGAGAGAAAAAGAGTTAGCTTTTCTCAGAGATGAGCCCCCTCCTAATTGATTATCCAGTACAGGGTGGTCATCCCTGAAACCATATACACAAAAACAGGCTCAACAGGTTGTATTTATATATTTTTCATATACATATATGCACATGTTTGTGTATACCATAATATGTACATATATATATAAAATGTACACATATATACAGTAATGTTCAGAAAAAACTATCAATTTGAGAGTGAAGGCAGACAGGGAAGGAGTTAGAGAAGGGACTCGGGAGGAACTGGGGGAAGAAACAGAAAGAAAGTGATGCCATTATATTTTAACTTTTAAACATATCAAATCTAAGGACTTATATTAAAATTTTCTCAGACAAGCTCTAATCTTTTACTACATGTATAAAATGAAAAAATTTAAAAATATAACAACCACAGAAAACAATTTTAAAAAGCACCTTTATAATGTAACCTCTTTTTTTTTTTTGCCTACAATGTAGCCTTTATTAATATTGCTTTCAGTACAACAATGTCCATGTAAGCCCTTGGCCAAATAGTTCATTCTTTTTTTTTTATTGAGAATAAGAAAAAAAAGTTTCCGCCTCCTCCCAGCCTCTCATTTCCCTCCCCCTCCTCCCACCCTTCTCCCCCTCCCCCCACTCACCTCCCCCTCCCCCCACTCCTCTCCCCCTCCCTCTCCAATCCAAAGAGCAGTCATGGTTCCCTGCCCTGTGGAAAGTCCAAGGTCCTCCCCGCTCCGTCCAT
This sequence comes from Alexandromys fortis, assembly GCF_014885135.2. NCBI lineage: Eukaryota > Metazoa > Chordata > Mammalia > Rodentia > Cricetidae > Alexandromys > Alexandromys fortis. The sequence continues at coordinate 12,598,015 of NW_026067900.1, read as the reverse complement.
GTCTAGGAAGGTGAACATCCAAACTGGCTAGGCTCCCACCAAGCCGGAATATGAAGTAGGATCAGAACCCCTTGCCATTGACCTTGGCTTCTCATCTGTCCTCATTGTTCGCCATGATCAGAGAGTCCGGTTTTATCCCATGCTTTTTCAGTCACAGTCCAGCTGGCCTTGGTGAGCTCCCAATAGATCAGCCCCCACTGTCTCAGTGGGTGGGTGCACCCCCCGTGGTCCTGACATCCTTGCTCGTGTTCTCCCTCCATCTGCTCCTCATTGGGACCTTGGGAGCTCAGTCCAGTGCTCCAGTGTGGGTCTCTGTCTCTATCTCCATCCATCACCAGATGAAGGTTCTTAGCCAAGAGGATAACTATATGTTTTTTCTTGGGTTCACCTTCTTATTTAGCTTCTTTAGGTTCATCAGGTATACACTCCGTGACCTTTATTAATGGCTAGAAACCAATTATGAGTGAGTACATCCCATGTTCATCTTTTTGGGTCTGGGTTACCTCGCTCAGGATAGTGTTTTCTATTTCCATCCATTTGCATGCAAAATTCGAGAAGTCATTGTTTTTTTACCGCAGCATAGTACTCTAATGTGTATATATTCCACACTTTCTTCAACCATTCTTCCATTGAAGGGCATCTAGGTTGTTACCTCTTAACTACAAGTAAAGATGGCTGAGTGAAGGGTGCATGGGAACACCCGAGAAAAACTTGGCAAATTTTCTGTAAATATACAACTGAAAAGTAAAACAATGTTTAGTCCCACATGGCTGGTGCTCCTGAAGATAGTAGGCATACTGATTAGTTTTATGTCAGTTTGACACAAGCCACAGTAATTAGTAAAAAGGGGACCCTCAGGAGGGATAATACATCCATACGACTGGTTGGTAAGCAAGTCTGTAGGGTACATTCTTGATTGGGAATTCATGTTGGAGGGTCCACAGTGGACAGTGGCACCTCTGAGTGTGTGGTCCTGGACTGTTGAAGGAAGCAAACTGAGCAAGCCATGGGGAGCAAACAAGTAAGCAGTTTTCCTCCATGCTCTCTGCTTCAATTTCTGCCTCAAGGCACCATCTTGAGTTTCCACCCTGACTTCCCTTCATGGTGAACTATAAGCTGTAATGTGAAATGAGTCATTTTTTTCCAAGTTGCTTTAGATAATGTTTATCACAGCAATGAAATCAAACTAAGACAGTAGGATAAAAATATTCTCCAATTTTCTTAGTTTTACAAATAATTTTAACAATTAGCATAATAATAGAAAACAAAAGCCTTACTCTCCTTTAAGTGTTTATATTAAATAGCACTGTTGTTTGAAGCTTCTTTTTTTATTTTTTTTATTTTTTTAATTAATTTATTTATTTATTAAAGATTTCTTTCTCTTCCCCACCGCCGCCTCCCCTTTCCCTTCCCCT
>NW_026067900.1:12518709-12591214 GCF_014885135.2 Alexandromys fortis | reverse complement strand
ATTTTTTCCACTTCTTCTGTGTTAGGGTGTTCAAGTCCTTCTGTTGTAAGATCATTGGGTTCTGGTGCTTTCATGTTGTTTTTCAGCTTATTGGGAGAATTTTTGCCTTGGCGCCTGCCCATCTCCTCCTATTGACGATCTCTAATTGGTCTTTTAAAACCAGATCAGGTTTCCCTGCTGGCCAGAGGCTCCTCTTGCAAAATTCCCTCGTTCTGTTTCCTGGCTCCTGCCAGGGGCCAAGATCCCTCTCACCCCTCAGACGGGTCTTCAGGAAAAGAACCAGGTTCCCTGTTTGCCCGGGACCTCGCCAACCAAAGGCCTACCTCTTTGATTTAATTGTCCTGGGGCAATCTGCTCTTGGTGTTGCACTGGTCCCTGTCGCCTGCGTTGTCTGCCACTGTGTCAGTACCCGCCGGTCCTGGCCGCTGCGCCAGCTACGTCGCCCGCTGTGCGCGTCCAGTTCCGGCCGCCGCTGGTGCCGTGCACCTGAAGCTTCTTTTTTATCTTAAAAATCCAACTATTCAATTATGAGGGTATTCATTTTTCTGTTTAAGAATTTTCACAAATAAGAAAAAACAAGTACCACTAAAAATTCTCTTAGACAATACTACCTGGAAATATTTCTTTGATCAATTCATAATTTAGAGAGCAGGAATGCAGCATTTCATATTCTGACAAGGAGTCACTCTGAAGCTGGGGAGGTTCTTGTCCCAGTGAAAGAATTGCTGGCCAGTTAGCATTCAAGCATATAGATGAAAGAGTTTGGTGCATTACGCTTACTAAAAAAAAAAAAAGCTCAGATGAAGTTGAGCAAAACAGAATTTACCTCAAGAATTTAAAAATCATAAAATTTGTTCTGAACATATTTGATTAAATGCTACTCATAAAATTGATGTGTGATGAAAATGTTAGATCTAAACCCTTTCATTAAAATCTGGTTCATGTTCAAAAACATATTTGAGTGTCTCCAGTCTTAGCAACCAAGGAGTAACAGTATTTTGAATGTTATTTTAATCTGTTTGGCTGCTGATTCCATCAAAATTTCAAAAGCTGAAGAACTGTAACCCTTTTAGGCAGACCGTGCTGGGTTTCATGTGAAGGTTTTAGCAACTTTATGTCCACAGGCAGGCAGTAAATACTCTGTCTGCCCAGAACTTTACAGTCTCCGCCAAAATTAAAATGCTAGTGTTTATAGAGCAGAAAGATGGTTTGATTATAGCTTCTAGCATTACAAGGCAATTCTTTAAAAAATTTTCCATAAAAAATACCTTTAATTATAAAATACAAAAAGCAATGAGATAATTCTTATGAGCGAATACACACACGACATTAGGGCATTTTAATATCATAATGAGAAACAATAATTAAGACCTGTACTTTCTAAAATTTTCTGCTAAGAATAATTTTGATTTATCCAGTTTAGGTGTCTGATGGTAGTAATTTAAATGTTCTAATAAACAAGCCAAAAAGTGTTAAGAAAACTCTTCAAGACCATGGTGCTTCCTTATAAATGAATCTGATTGTAGCAGATGGATAACTCTTGATTAGGTTTTGTTTATTATAAAAGAAATTAGTGCAAAATTTTCCAGTGTCATTAAAGCTGATTAAATACATGTTAACGTTCCTTTCACAGTCAAACAAGCCAACTGTTTTTATACACATAAAATTTAGCTACTAAATTAATGATCATAATTGAGATAGCATTATATTATTTCTGCTCTTTGTCTACTATGGGGATATTTGATTCCACCACTAACAGAATTTATTCTCTTCTTTCCTTATACTTCTTGTCTTATTCACAGTGGATAATCTCAAATAATCATCCCATTGAAGAATTCATCACCAGTGTGTAGCAGTGAGATTTTAAATATTATAAACATTTCAGAAGTGTCATTGGTGTGTCTAGATGTCACATCAACAGGGGTTCTGATTAGTGTGGCTGGGAAGTTCGTGTATACACATTGAGTATTGTATATATGCCCAAAGTAGGTCATAATCTTTCTATAAATGGGGTTTGGTTCTGATTACATTTGGTTTTCAAAAGCATTAGTTCATAGCCAGGAGCAGAATCTTGTGGTTTGAATATGAAATGTACTGTGTCTAGACAATTGGTCTGCAGCTGTTAGTGCTATTTGAGATGGTTGTAGGGCCATTAAGTGGAGTCTGTCTCGAAGAAGGTCATTGGGGTTAGTATTAAGGCTCTATAGCCTTGCTACATGTCCTGGTCACTCTCTGCTTCCTGGTCTACCAAAATGTGAAATGATGAATCCCAGCTGCATATTTTTCCCATAAACTGAGAAATAACCCACAAATTGTAAGCCAAAACAAACCTCTTCCACAAAATTGTACTATATAAGTAATTAAACCATTGACACCATACCATCCTGAAATATAGTATACTCAAGAGTGGTTTGAATAGGAATGTGTTCCCCACCCCCCATAGACTTATGTGTTTGAAAGCTTGGTCGTTAGGAAATTGCACTACTTGACAGGATTAGGAGGCATGGCCTTATTGGAGGAAGCGTGTCACTGAGGGTGGGCTTCAGGATTTTAAATGCTCAAGCTAGACCCAGTGTCACTCTCTTCCTGCTGCCTTTGGATCTGGATGTAGAACTCTCAGCAACTTTCCAGAACCATGTCTGCCTACTTCTGACCATATTGGCAATGGAACATCTGAACTGTAAGTCAGCCCCAGTTAAAAGTTTTCCTTTATAATTGCGATGGTCATGGTGTCTCTTCACATCAGTAGAACACTGGCTAAGGCATAATCAATTACAGTATTATATAAAAGTTAGATGGAAGCAAAGTTGCATCACAATATGAAAATGATATCAGATAGTATGCAGTACATAATACAAAATCAGGAGAGCCAGAAATAATAAAAATAGACATAAATGTATTTTGTTCTATGCTTATACTTATTAATTAATAAATATAGAGTATCATGAAGTCATATTTTAAACAATGTATTATTGGCATCACAACATATATAGAGGCAGATACAGAATTATACAAAAAAGAAGAGAGAGCATAAAACTAAACAGTAATTGTGTNTATATATATATTTAATTTCCAGGACAATTATTATAGATATGAAATTGAGGTGAATAAGATAAAGGATGCGTAACTATACATATAGAATAGTGTTTCCTACAAAGTTTACAAAGACAGAATTCACTAAAATAGGCTTTTCCACCAAGAAAAAGCTAAATTAAGAGCTTATTTTTACAATTGTGTTCAAATTTAACTTTCATTCCCCAAGGGCAACTGAATAATATTTAAGAGTGTCTACCCTTGATGAATTGGCCAGAAGAACCACTAAATTTTAGTCATCTCCAGACTTTATATCATCTTTGGCAAGTTGGTGCTCCTTACAGAACAGGATAATTTGAATTCTATTACATCTTTTTCTTATGGAGTGATAAACACATCCTGGTCAGGTTTCGTCTTGGATCTTTAACATACTATTGATGATTGCATGGTTTTGCTTGTGGTTTGAGAGTCCCATAGCACTGGGAGCCTAATTTGAGATCACTCTTCAAGTTTAAATGACCATAGCTGCATGCTTTACCTTATTAGGGAAGGTGGCTAAAACATACGCAACCTCAGCATTCTGGGTGAGTGAAGTCAGTCCTTAAGTTGCATATAGAAAATACCTTGAGCAAAATAGCAATAAACACAGTTCTCCTAACCCCAAATATATATTTTGAATATAAGCAAACATTATCTAGTGTCATACATAATCTTCCTTGTTAAATAAACGCAGTTCAAGGGTGAAAGGAGAATGTACATTTAGAAATGTTTAAGATAGAGTCTTCCTATGTACCCCTGCATTTATCTCTGTGACAAAACATCTGTGAAAAGAAACATAAGGAAAAAAGAAATTATTTTAGCTCACAGTTTAAAAGACTTGGGTTCATGGCAGAGTAGCTTCACTGTTTTTCAACCCAAATGAAAGAAAATATTATGATGACTGGAAAGCAGAGAAATAACAATTTTGGAACAAGATGCCACTATCAAAGGCACATCTCCCCTGATTTCCTCCTCCAAGACCTACCTACTAAGAGCCCAGTTAGCTACAAACTCGATTGAGTTAATACAGTGATAACAACTGAAGCCTTCACAGTCTCGTCTCCTGTCTATTGCCACGTGAGGAACAGGTCTTCAATTCATGAGTCTTTAGAGAGCTACTCAATATACAAACTATATCCATGAATAAAGATTATCATCTCTGTACTCCTCAGTTCACTCAAGGCAATTCTGAATCACTGGAAATCTAAAGGATAAAATTGTTCTTTACCTTTTCAGCATAAATTTTAAAATGAATTTGTATAATAGAATAAGATCTATCTCCAGAGAGCAGATTAACTATTTTCAAATTTTCTGCAAACATATTCATATTAAGACCAAGCAATTTTAATATTCAAACAAGACAGGAATGATGGTACATGTCTGTTGTCCTAGCAACTGAGAAGGTCATTAGTCTAGGCCACCCTTGGTCACACAGTAATAACTTGTCTCAAAAATAAGCAAACTATACATAAAAGGAATACTTCTTTTTATTATTTTTTAAATGCCAACCTCAGTTTTCCTTTCTTCCTAATCCCTCCCTAACACCTCTTCTCTGAGCTCCCCATCCAGCCCCCCTTCATTTCTTTTTGGAAAAGGGCAGGCTTCCCAAGGATATCAATAAAACATATCATATCAAGTTGCAGTAAGACTAGGCACCTCTCCTCATTTTATGGCTAGACAAGGCAAACCAGTATGAGGGTCAGAGAAAGCCCCTGTTCCCACTATTAGGAGTCTCACAAGAAGAGCAAGCTAAATGACTGTGATATATATGCAGAGGGTCTAGGTCAGTCCCATGCAGGCTCCCTGGTTGTCAGCTTATTCTCTGTGAGCCCCTGTGAGTCCACATTAGTTTATTCTGTGGGTTTTCTTGTGATGTCCTTGACCCCTTTGGTTCCTACAATTCTTCCTCTGTGTCTTCTGCAGGATTCCCCCAGGTCTGCCTATTGTTTGGCTGTGAGTCTCTGCATTTATTTCCATCAGTTGCTGGACAAAGGCTCTCTGATGATAATTGGGCTGGAGTATGGCAGAATATCAGTAGGCATCATTGCATTGGAATTTTTGTTTTGCCAGTCATGTTTGGGTCTAAAAAGGAATATTTCTTGACATCATAATGGCCATCTCTGACAAACATGTACCTAATATTGTATTAAATGAGGGGAGACTCAAAGCTTTTCATGTAAATAAGGAAAGAGACAAGGGTGTCCATGTTCCCACCCTTATTCAAAACAATGCTTAAAATCTCAGCTAGAACAAGAGAAGGAAATAAAAAGTTTATACATAGTAAAGGTGGATATGAAGGTACCCTGTTTTGTGCATGACATATACAGAGTAGGCCAGAACCCATCCTGAAACCTCCTGGTCTCATTAAGGTGGGAAGCAATTCAAATACTTGGGGGGAAATGTCAAGTCTGTAAGTATATTCTTACTTTTTGTGGACAGAAAAAAAAACAAATCTATACAGTACTAGAATAAATAATTACAATTAGAATGGTAACAAAAACAGCTAATTGAGAAGCCAACTGTACTTTTTTATAGTATCAACTTCCAAATTGATGAATTTATTTATTGACAAAGCATATACTTTTTATGCAGCTATGCTTATAGTAAAATGGTTAAATTGAGTTGTTTGAAAATAGATGCTACATCACATACTATTTAAAATCTGCCCTTGGGAATTGTCAAAGACCCAGCAGGTAGTTATTAACTAGTCCTTATGTTGAAATATATATATATATATATATATATATATATATATATATATATATCCACCCCAGTTAATCAAAATATGTCTTTTAATAATTGTCTCCTCAACCTCCTAAACACATCCCCTGATAACCACCCTTGTGTTCTGTTTCTATGTGCTCAACTTGCTTGGGTTTTACTTGTGAGATCATACGATATCTTTTTGTGTGTGTGCCTGATTTATTGCACCTGATAGAATATCCTTGAAGGTAAACCAAGTTGTCAGAGATAACAAGATTCCCTTTGATTTTTTTTAAGAACAAAAAATATCCCATTGTATTTATAATTTTAACCATTGTGCTTGCTAGTGTTGTGTCAAGTTGACACAAACTAGAGTCACCAGAGAAGATAGAATCTCAATTGAGAAAATGTTTGCATAAGATTATGCTGCAGGCAAGCCTGCTGAGCATTTTATTAACTAGCTATTGGTGAAGGTAATCCAGCCCATTGTGGGTGGGGCCACCCCTTGGGATAGTGGCCCTAGGTTCTAAATGAAAGCAGTCTGAGCAAGCCATGAGGACCAAACCAGTAAGTATAACCCCTCTATGGGTTCTTCATCAGCTCCTGCCTCCTGGTTACTGCCCTGCCTAACTTTTTATCCTAACTTCCTTCAGTGATGAACAGTGATATGAAGGCATAAACTAACTAAATCCTTCCCCCAATTTTTTTTCTTCCCCCAATTGTGATGTGTTTCATCACACATAGGTCATGTTGTTTCATCACAACAGTATTAATATTAACAAAAATAGCCATGAGCAGTTATGATAATTGAATATATATATATATACATATATATCTATATATGCAGCATTGCAAATAATACTGTAATGCTGTGAGGCAATGGTGTGTACCCTATCACTTGTATTTTAAATAGATGTTGATTGGCCAGTAGGCAAGCAGGAAGTATAGGCTGATGTGGGAGTGTCATATATCAATCTGTTGATTTCATTGGTTAAGCAATAAAGAAACTGCTTGGCCCTGATAGGTTAAAACATAGGTGAGAGGAGTAAACAGAACAGAATGCAGGGAGGAAGAGGAAGTGAGCTCAGACTCAACAGCTCTGCTCTCTGGAGCAGAGACGCCATGCTCCCCTCTCCCGGGCAGATGTGATAGCTCTGCTCTCTGAGGCATAGGCGATGAAGCCCCGACCCAGGATGGATGTAGGCTAGAATCTTCCCAGTAAGCACACCTAGCAGTGCTACACAGATGATTAGAAATGGGCTAAATTAATATGTGAAAATTAGCCTAGAAGAGGCTAGATAGAAATGGGCCAAGCAGTGCTTGAAAGAATACAGTGTCCGTGTAGTTATTTCGGGTATAAAGCTAGCCGTGTAGGCGGACGGGTGGCAGGGACACAGCCCCGCTGCTCATATTACAACAATAGGCAGGGTGACCAGGCAGGAAGTGGAGGCGGGAGCAATGAGAATTCTGGGAAGAGGGAAGTTTTAGTCTGCAGTCCCCATCCAGACAGAGAGGAAGCCAGGCACAGAGCAAGCAGGATGTGACTGCCTCGCCAAAAAAGGTACCAAGCCATGTGGCTAGCACAGACAATAATTATGGGCTAATATAAGTTATAAGAGTTAATAAGAAGCCTGAGATAATAGGCCAATCAGTTTATAATTAATGCAGACCTCTATGTGATTTCTTTAGGACTTAACGACTGCGGAAACCAGACAGGACAGAAACTTCAGTCAACATTGCAACGTTGAATAAAGTACAAATATATCCTTGATACATTAACTTCCTGTGGATAGGTACTAAGTAGTAGGATTACTGCAACATACATCACTTCTATATTTAATTTATTTTGAAAAGTGTCATATTGTTTTCCAAAAATGGATGTGCACTTTACATTCCAACTAAGTACTTGCAAGGTTTTTCCTTTCTGTACACTCTTACCGATGATTAACATTCATATTATTGATGAAGACAACTCTGATATCATTAGGTGATACTTCATGTTAATTTATTCCCCTACCGATTAATAAAATCACACTTTTACATGTCTGTTGACCATTGTACTTTCTTTGATGAATGTTAATTTAGATAATATGCTCATTTTCTGCTTAGATAATTTGACTTCTTGATACTGAATTAGTTATTCATTCTAACTACTGTTATGGTTTGAATATGTCTTTTCAAAGACTTATGAATAAAATGTGTATTTACTAGCTGGTGCCCCTGTTTTAGGAGGTACTGAAAAACCTTAAAAGGTGGGACCAACAGGTTTTTAATGAAAAAGTAAACAAATATTAACTTCTTTAGTTAAAAAAAAACAGTATTTCAGACCTGTAGGGAGATGTAGATTTGTATGTGTGTGTGAATGAATAAATGTTTCCATCTAATTATTAATCTTGATAAATTATAGCATAAGAAATTCACAAGCATTAATCTGTTCTTATGAAAATTATTATAAATCTTTCAAAGGCATTCCCTTATAATTCTATGACCTTTTTTTTTTTTTAAGGAATTGATCCTTTATAAAGAGAGGCTAGGGTCCATGTTTTGCTGTGGCTGAACAGGGATTAAGGTATTAATTTAGCACATGAAAATATTCATTGAGGACTGTGAAAACAGATATGTAAAAATGCCCTATGACATTTAGGGTGTTAAGGAAATATCAATAAGAAATATCAACATCTGCCTTTCTGGGATGTTTAATGTGTAAAAGCAAGCAAAGCATACCATTTGAATGACCAAATTTGCAACCACATGATAGAGTGTGTCTTTCTCACTTTTTATAAAGTGGACAAAATAAACACGTTCTTCTGCTGGATCTGAAATCCAAATGGCTTTATGAGTCAGTTGGTGATCATGTTCTGTTGGTCTTGCAAGTCCTAACCAAACGTCATCAAATAGCTATGGGGACTATCCAGCCACAAGTTTCTCTTCCTCCTAGATTGTGTAAGTTAGAATCCTAGACCAAGTTGAATTTGCATTACCTACAAAATTTATTTTAAATTGATATTTAAATGACCTCACACAAAATCCCTAAAGTAAAACAAAATACCACAAGAATTTTACTGCTTTCTCCTCCTCAATTCTCTCAGAGTATAGTTTGGAATTAAGCTATTTTAGCTAGAATTGTATACTCAATTTAAAAGTATTAGGTGGTCTCATTTTCATCACTGAAACATAATAATGTTATTAAACACCATATTATGATGCAGTTATTTAGTTCTTCGTTTCTATGTTGTTTTTCATCCAGATTCAACTTCTATTTTCTTTCTCTTCCATCTTAACCACAAACCACAATAAATAAAAATACAAAATATTTCTAAACAGATCCTATATTTTCCTGATTCTGACTGGTTCCTATCTGAAGTTTATCTTCAGGGTTCTCTTTAAAGAATATACACGTTCATAAAGGCTTAATGTGACTTGTAGCCATCTCTGTGAACCTCTTCCTCTTTTCATCCTTCTACCAAGAATACCCTCTCAGTATCATGCAGATATATGTATTACATATTACGATGTATTACCTTGTATCTCAGTTCCTACTCAATACAGTGATGGGAAGCTGAAGCACACTTTAAAGTCTAAAGAGTACTCACATCATGTCCCTTGGAGCACCCAACACATCCCAGACACAGAGTATGAATTCTAAAGCTAAAACATTTGTTATATTAATAGATGTCTATTTTTTTAATCACTGGTTTCTTGTTAACAAAATACGTTTTTAAAAAGTTTGACTATAGAATGATGAAATAGAGTCTAATAATTATCTACCACAACATTTTCCTTAGAGTTCATATCTGTGAATATATTTAAATAGACTTTGTATATGTTAAGCATGTTTACTTTGAAAATTTATTAATAATTAAAGAGGTTATGAAAAACATTTCTGGTAAGTAGCAAACTGTAATTTGTATCAGTGTAATAAGATGAAAAGATTAAGATTAAAAACACAATAGATCTCATTTCTGTAAGAAAATGAGCTATGGAACGCAAAAAATAAGATGAAGTAACGTTTCCACAAAGGTGGAAGTGAGTCACAAATAGGAGGCAGCCAACGCTCTCTTCCTCCCCGGCCACTATCGGCTAGATCGTCCCCATCAAAGTCTTCCCACTGACATGCATCACCAGCAATGGGTGGAGAGGGTACAGACCATGGGAAAGCACCCATAGGCAGATAAAGTGGTGTGGGGAACAGGTGGAGCATGTGGTAGTGCTTAAAGATTCCGCTGGAGGGCAGGAATTTTAGGAAAGAAATGTATAGTGTTTCATTTAAGAGATAATTACTCCTCTTTTCTCTCTAACATGGCTCAAAAAGATGAGTCCTGCTTCCTATTAGTGGTCCCACCTTCCTGGGGAGTAGCCCCTTAACCTGGTGATTAACAGACCCAACTGGAATGGTTCTTTTATTTTGGGTAGGTTTGCTGTTAAGTCTCTGCTCATACCAGAGATTTTAACCTTTTGACCAGAATATAGCAAAAAATAATTTTCCCTTACGATAGGCTTTTTCAACTGTTGTTTTATTCACCCCATTTTAAGAGACAATTCTAAAATCATTTAGGAGATGGGCTGAAATTAGAAACTAGATATTCTCATCTTGAAAATCTAGAGATCCAATTCCTGAGCAGCTTACCAGAGGAATCATGTCTGGACTGGCGTAACCCCATCCTCATGTATAAGCCTGAGTTGGACTGCAGTAGCCCCACACTTGAGTATAAGCTTTACAATCATGCTCATTGAGAAACCAGTGCTCTATCTGGCATTCCTGACAAGAGACTGTCTTTGAACATTTCTAGAACCACCGCATTTGGGGTTCCAGCCCTGGGCCAATACTCCAGTTTCTAACTCCAGGTCTTACCATTTTCCTTTCTGGAAAGGAAACCTTAACTACCATTATGGAATTGGGGCAATGATCACTCTGACTCCTTTGAGCTAAATGGGGGCACAAAGTATGTCCAGCTGATTCCAGCGGACGAATCTTAAAAGACTTCAGGCGTGCATCAGCGGTCCGCCTTCTCTTACAGTCAGTTGTGGGGAGGAAGAGAGGTTTTTCACTGGCACCATGACAGATATATGAGGGGGGACAAAAGAGAAGTGTTATTAGCACTGCAAGGCCTAGGCAGGGAACCAGGAAAAATACAGATAGGATATTTTCGAGTACTCCAAGGAAATCTAATAGAATCTCTTGATGGGTTCACTGGGTTCCTCCTCATTTGACCTCCAAGGATGGACTAAAGATGTATTGAACCCAGTGTCTGTCATCAGGCACTCTGATAGCTAATGGGGTGCCTAGAAACACAGCAGGTAGTCCCTTCCAGATGGCTTCTAGAAAGGCTAGAGAAGAAATTTAACCATCATTAGATGTTAAAGTTAAAACAATAGTGAGCCTGTTTTTCTCAGCTGCCAGTAGGTGTTGCAGCGTTGAACTGAGCCAAGGCCATGATGTTCTATATCTGGGCAGCATTTTCCTTATCAAGAAGAAAGGTCTTACCAAGAAACAGCTGTCTAAACATCTTATACGAATTTAAGTCTAAAGTATGAGGAGTGTAATCCCTTAAACTATTAAAAAGAAAAGCAAACCAAACAGTTTAATTTGGGGGTTACACTGCCCAATGGGTGTTTAAAACAGGCAGGTAGCCACAGTTAATCTTTTGTTTTATTGTTGAGACTCTGGTCCTCAGCCATCAGCTGGTCTTGGGAGAAGTCTCAGGCTCCTTCCATTTCCAGTTCCTTGGCCTAAGAGAAAATTTCAATTATTGGTCCAAAATTTCTTTTAAACATTTAGTCAAATACAATAAAAGTCTTAAATACAGTTATAAGGGGTTCTTTTAACTGTAAAATTAAAACCAACTTTAGTAGACGTGGACATGGTACACAAAGGGGTGGGTTTTCTTTGCCAATGTAGTAATCCAAGCATTTAAGAAGAGAAGCAACTCCAAAAGAGGAAACTAAAGCCTAAAGGGGGCAATATACTAATTAATAAAAATATACTAAAAGTACAAAGTATGAATAGTTATAGAAAGCATGAATGCTATCATTAGACCCAGGCTTCTCAATACAAACAACAGCAAAAACTGAACAAAATTATAAAATTCCAAATAATCTCAGCTCCTGAGTTGCAGGTGGTCCTGAAGTGGAGGTGATCCTAACTTACAACTTAGTGGTCTTTCCCAGTAACCCACTTCATCATGTTTTGCATTAGGAGTACCGTCTGAAGAAACTGCTGCTACAGAATGCAGAACGGAAGAGAAAGGGCTGCTTTCTTCTTTCCTCTCCTCATCCTTCAGGTCTATAATCAGAAAAAGCCTGGGGGAACCTGATCAGTAGGAGAGGAACCCAAGGTAGTACCAAAACGCAGATGAAATGAGTCACAGGCAATGAATAGTCACTTCTCTATCTGGCATTGGGAAAATAACAACGTGAGTTCTTCTGAGCTATACCATCAAGACATCCCCTCCCTTTCTACTAATGTCCCTATACCCATTTTCAAGTCAACATTGCTATCCATACATTCACCAGGTCCCCACTGCCTTCAATCCATGTGTGAGTGCTACTCCAGAAAAAGGTTTCCATAAAGAGCATCCTCATCATTTTATGATGACCCTCTAGGGCTTGTTGGCCAGGAAAGTCCCACATATATTGCTGCACAGCAGGGTTGTCTTCTGGCAGACACAGTTCAAGCATTTACAAAGCCTGGCTGCAAATAGCAAAATATTCCTCTATAGCAAAGAGCTGGGTCATGGAGCAGGGTGCCTGCCATCTTCTGGCTCTCCCTGAAAAGTCGCTGCTGAAGTGTGGTCAGGCAGGATGCAATTGACCTTGCGACTCTATTTACCTTCAGTGATTGCAGGGAACTCATTTTGATACTCCAAAATGTTTCCAGAGCTTGAAGCATCTCAAGTGAGATTGACTGAAGCATGAGCAGTCCCCTGAGAGTAGGAAGCAACCTTGATCCTCTCTACACAGTCCTTTCCTAGCAGTAACCAAACTCTGCCTTTTGCTCCCAACCCTATTGACCACTTGGCTGGGAGTTCTGCCCCACCTAGTGAAAATCAAGTAGTAGATGGATTTCCAACAATTCCCTCAACGGGACACTCTTCCCTTTTTCCCCTCTTGTCAAGGTTGAGGCCAATGCTTCCCTTTGCAACTACTGATCATGGGGTGCCTTTGGAGCCTACCATCCTGTTCAGCCCAAGACCTTATCCATACCCTACTTCCTATGATGAACACTGTGAAGCCACTGAAAATGAAAAGACCTCCTTGTCATTTACGTAATGTTCAAGGGAACATGACCTCACTCCTACCACCTAGTTTAATGGGGCAGTAACAGAAGAGTTCTACAGAAGCTTCTGGGGGTGTAGATAAGTTCTGTGAAGAATGTAGAAAAGATAACAGAGGTACCAAGCCCTGAAAACCAGCCACAAGGTATGTTTGAACCTGTATCCTGAGAGCCTAGCCAGGTCCCTTCCACATCACATCAGAAGAAGAGTGCCTCCTGCCTCCAATTTGCCGTATCAGGAGCCATTCCCTGGGCAGCCAAGTCAGAGTCCTTCCCAGTCAGAGGCCACCCCAGACAAAGCCCTTCTAAACAGAGGTCATCCCAGATTCCTTGGCATCCAGAGCCCTACAAAGCTAGAGGTCACCTCAGCCAGATTTATGTCCATATAGATGCCCCTTTCAGTCAGATCTCATTCATTCAGAGCCCACCTTAGCCAGAGATCAACCCAACTAAAGCTGACCCCAGCCAGAGATCACCCCAGCCAGAGCAGTTCACAGCTTGATCCTGGCAGCTCTTTGGATATATTATCCCTCCAACAAACATCCCCTGAAAAAACAACATGGTAATACATTGTTATCAATAGTCACAATTTATCTCAATGTACCCAAGCTCCTCTGATGTCTGCATTTTCTCTAATGTATGCAGCAATGCCACTTCTCAAGACGTACTTCTCCTGCCATGTTACAGCTTGGATGCTTCAATTAAAACTTTCAAACATCTGTGCTGTTATCCGCAAATCAACGTTTTAACAAAGCTGCTACATTTCTCTATGTTCTTGTTCGTTTGTGGAACATTCTGATCTATAACCCTCTTTTCCAAGTCCTCATAAAAACTGTGCAAAGTTTCCTTCTCTTAATGAATTTTTGAGGTTGTTTCTTTTATTTCTGTCAGCTTCTCCTTTATAAAAAGTTAATGTGACGTCACTAAATATAAAAACTTCAGAATTTCTTTCCTCTCATGGCGAGTGGTCCCTGTTCTCACTTTTTCCAGATTTTTCTGTTTTAGAAAGAAAAAAAGCTTCATGTCTGGTTAAGTAGTTGATCTTTTCCATTTTATTTCTTTAAACTTTTTCTATGACATTAATGTTCATATATGACTTAAATTATATTTTTGATGTATTTTATCTGTTAATATTAATGCCTCGAGATTTATCAGATATTTCTGAATTTTGTTTTCTATGTGTTGCCTTTACCCTGTGCCTTGAATATATTTTACTTAGAAAATGCAAATGCCATCCCTCTCCTTACAAATGATAATGAGTAGCTGTTAGCACCATCCCCTAAGAGAAAACCCTCCAGGCAAGCCTAAGGGGCATCTATCTATAGGTTAAGTAAGTCGAGGTAGGAGTACATGCTCTGAGTTTCACCATCGCCATTCTGTGTCCTCCTGAACTGAATTCTGAAAGGAAAAAACCCAGCGAACAACAATGTTCACCTCTTTCTTCCTTTTGACTATGGATGAAATGAGACCAGCCACACCACATGCCTGCTGCCATCACTAGCTGTAACAGACTGAACCTTCAAACTGTGAACCAAAATGAAACCACCCTTCCCCGCATTGCGGGGAAGTATTTTGTCAAAGTTTGGAGAGAAGAATCAATACAGAAAGTTGACCATCCTCCATGAATCAGACACTTGACTTGGTTGAGTATGTTACTAGTTTCAAAGATATGTACAAACTTCCTGTTTTGAGTTCCTGAGCCACATTCCCAATTGAAACCATAAATTGCTAAAGTCTACATCTTAAAACTATCAGTGAACAACCCAAAGTCACATGCAGAAGTATTCAAAATTGTTATTTTTATCTCATCGGGAAACTCCCACCATTAATCATGTGTGTAAACATACTGATGAACAAAACTGTGGTTTAACATTGAACTCATTTGTCGGGGAAAGATGTGTGCTTAAAAAGAAAAGGAGAAAGGAGGGCCTGGGGTGATGGCCCAGTGCACAAAACACTTGCTAGACAAGTTTGAGGGCCTGAATTTGAGTCCCAGAATCAAGATAAAGTAGGACAAGGACGTGAGTGTCCGTAATCCCAGCGTCGCTAGTGATGGAAGTTGGAGACAGGAAAATTCCCTGAAGCCTGCTGGTCAGCTAGACTGCCTTACAAGACAGTGAACTACAGTTACCATCATCACAGCACACACACATGCACACACACATACAGAGAAAGAGAGAGAGAGAGAGAGAGAGAGAGAAATAGAGAGAGAGAAATAGAGAGAGAGAAATAGAGAGAGAGAAATAGAGAGAGAGAAAGAGAGGATCAAAAAAAAAAAGAACAAAACACTGATGTAGCGAGTGACATTTGCAGCTTAGAAATGTCCTCTATGATCCTCCCTAAAGTCATGCACACATCTTGTTATACTTAAAAATGATTCCCGCGGTGGGTTGGCGTGAAGTGGAAAAGAACCCGGTTCGGGAGTCGGCACCAATTGTTATTCTTAAAAAACGATTCCCGCGGTGGCGGAGCCCTGCCATGAGAAAGCGGCTACAGTAGGGCACGCTTCCTTGGCCCACGGTGGTGGCAGGTAACAGACACGTAAACACAAGAAATAGCCATAAGTATTTATTAAGAAAGAGGGAGAAAGAAAGGCAGAGAAAAGAGATAAAAGGAGAGAGGAGAGATAAAAGAAGAGAGAGACAGAGAAAACGCGTTCACACGCCAAGGAAGCAGAAAGAGAGAGAGGGTCCCAAGATGGCGATGGGCTGGTCAGAGGTTATGGGAGTGGGCGTGGCTAGGGTAGGGACCGAAAGAATAACATATCTAATGTCTTTTCTCATAAGACCCTTTTATGTAATTCTGATGCTTTAAGCATGACCTTTTCTTACTCCTAAAATAGATAGATTGACAGTCACAATGTTAAGCAATGTAATTGTTTGCCAAAAACTGTAAGGTTCCTTAGGAACAAATAAATAAATAAATCTAATTACTTACTGAACAAAAAAGGTCCTTGTGAATTAGATATTTCCAAGTAAATGTGACTTCTCAAATGCAAACTAGGGCTCTTGTGTTTCAATTCGTGGGCCTGGAGTCAGTGAGCCTGCCCAGCTCCAACATGAAAACCCAGCGGTGAAGATGATTGCTTTCTGTCTCTCCAGGTGAGAAGGTAGGAAATCAGTCAGCAATGAAACCAAAGGCTACACAGGTTGAACAATTAAAGGTTCCATACATGAGGTGAGGACACAGAACAAACTCTGAAGACTGGAGCGAGCTATGGACCCAGGAGTCTGGGCTTCTAGGAGCACAGTAGAAGCTGCAGGGTCCAGTGCTAGTGAAATACCAATACAAGAGAGCCTTGGTACTGTGGGGCGTTTTCCTGCCTGTGAAGCATCAGGCAACTGAGTGTGATTTGTGGTCTAATGAAAATCCCTTTAAAAGTTTTTTTAAAAATCATATTCTAGCAAAGGAGAGAAAATGCAATTGTATAAATTGTATAAAGAACCTAAATAAAAAAATCATAAAATGCAGAAACCATTAGGAGAGAAAAACAGAAGCAAAGATTAACGGTCAAGTGATGGTTAATTTTGGTTATCGACTTGACTGGATACTAGACCTGGATGGAGGTTGATGATCCTTGGTCTTCCCACAGGGCAGAGAACCCTGATTGCTCTTCGGGCTGAGGAGGGAAGGGGACTTGATTGGGGGAGAGGGAGGGGAATGGGAGGTGGTGGCGGGGGAGGAGGCAGAAATCTTTAATAAATAAATAAATAAATCACTCCAAGGTCAGTGACATTTATCACTTTTTTCACTTGATTAGAGTCTATTAAATCAGTTTTAAAAATTAAAAATTGCCAATAATAGTTTTATTGTAGTAAGTGAAACTTAGCAATTTATTGTCTCATAGTTGAACTAAATTTTTAACTTCTGTTTTCTTATGGTGGAGAAAGGACGCCCTGTTAAGAACATTTTTCCAATAGGAGGTGTAAGATCGGGGTTTAAATCCTGGGAGAGGGGGAAGGGATACTTTTCCATTTTCCTTTCCTGTCATTCATTCCTATAAGTAGCCCCCAGAATTGCATTCTTACTCTCTGTGAGGCAATTTCTTTTGAAGCAATACCAGAATTAATTTTATACCTTCAGCTTTTAATATTTCCCTTGGGAGACCCAGAGCAGCTGAGACTGTATTTTCAGAGTTCTCGTCAAAGGATAAAGGCTTCCCTTGACTCTCAGATAATATCTGTCGAGAAGCTTTTTGCCCTTCTCTCCTGTTGCCAGGCTTTGGGTCTTTTCTTCACCCTTTCTTTTCTCTGCTCTAGCCCAAGATCCCTGCTGTCCTAATATGACTGTCTCTTGACTTTTCAGCATTCTTTGGTTATATAGTTACTATCTACAATGCTAAGTTCATAAATCAATCTCTGCTCAATAAATTAATGGGGCTTCTATTTCTAGACTAGATCCAGACAGTTACAACATGGATTGCAGACTCATAAAATTTTTGATCGTGTGTCACATTTCTGGGATTAAACAGTAGCTAGCTTTCCAAAGATCAGTGGAGAACACACTAAGCCTTGACTGGAGACTGTCTTCATTTTTGTTCATGAGCTTTCTCTCTATTTTTCCAATTTAGCACCATATGACTTTTTAAAGGCTCTGTCTGAAACTGGTGTCTCCATATGGACATGGCACGTGGATGTGAATAAACCAAATGGAGGGGAGTAGAGACTTTCCTGCCTCACCTCTTCAGCACCGTCACTACTTTGTAGTTTTCTGGGTGTTGAACTGAGCCCCATAGACGGTGCCCAGCACCGAGAGTGAGCATTTGATTAGGAGAGTGCTGCCTCTGAGCTAAAGATTTGGGCTGTATTTTTAAATTAATATACATATATGCTGTTACACATTTCAAAGGATAGCCACTATTAACTGTAACTAGATTTAGACAGAATGATAGAAATATAAATTCAGTAAAACTTTGTATGCTGTTTCAGTCTATTAAAATAATTCTAAAATTATTTTCAAAGCTTAGAATCTCATGATGTTTAGTAATGTGCTAATTTTTCTTGTTTCTTTACTCTCTTTAACAAATCCATGCAAATCGATAATTGTGTTACTGAAATTTTGTACATTTCAAGTTCCTTCTAATTTTTCCATGAATTGAAATAGGGCAAAGTAGTCAGTAACGTTTGAAACCTTATTTTCCTGTTGACACTTCTTGATATAACTTGCTTTTGACTCTTGGTGAAATATCTTGAACTCTTTAGAGATTGTTTCCCTATTTTCAAATAAATTTATTCCAGCAAATTATCTAAGATGTGGTTGAAAAGATTCAATATATAATTGATTATATAAGAATACAAAAATTGCTTTGAATACAGAAGGAAATATTTTTAACTATTGTCATAATCATGATGAATTCAAATTATATTTTAGTAGTCCATATTTGAAGACCTTCCCAGAAAGAATAAATATGGCATGAATGTTCATTATCTAAAGAATTATCTCAAAATTGAAAATATGCAATTATGCATCACTTAATGAAAAATATTTCTAAGAAACTTGTCTTCAGGTGATTTTGATATTGTGTGAGCATGATGGAGTGCACTGACACAAACTAAATATCACTATCATCTTGTTACTAGGTTATAGACTCGTAAGAGCATTGTCTTATAAGGACTTTGTCATTACTGTGTGGCACATGACTATATAAATAATGTTTAATTGTTTACCATGTTTATTGGAGTTCAATTTCTGTAGTAATTACTGCTAACACTAGTTTATCTATGCTTTTCTTCTATTAGTAAAAATGGTATCCAGTACCTAGGCAGCATTAACAAGTCAAAATAATCATTCTCTTTGATATTTTCCATAACATGTTTTTTTGTTAAATGAAACTAATAGATAACATGAACTATGATTTCTGACATATTAAGGCCAACCAATGAAATCTGATTCTGGATATAATGATAATTACTTGGTTTTTAGAAACATGGTATTTTAGATAACTTTGAATCAAGTAAAATCGTCCTGTGGATTCTGGTGTGTTGTTGGCATGGTTAACATAACTATAAACATAACAGTTGCATGGACACAAAAATAGGAGCTGAGTTCTGGTTTGAATGACATCACAGTCACTCATTGAGAGCATGTGGAAATGTGGGGAAATGTTCATCTCTAAGGTAAACAAACAAGAAAAAGAGAACAGAGAGGAATTTTCAGGAAGATGGGAAGAACCCAGCAATAAAAAGTATAAAGCTCGTTTAAGAACTCTTGTAAGGAGGCTGCTTGTTTGTCCCAGCTGCCCAGAACTGAAATAATCACACAGAAACCATATTAATTAAATCACTGCTTGGCCCATTAGCCCTAGCTTCTTATTGGTTGACTCATACATATTAATTTAACCCATTTCTATTAATCTGTGTATAGCCACGTAACTGTGACTTACCTGATAAAGTTCCGCCTGGCTCTGGTGGGGCTACATGGCTTCTCTTGACGCCGCCTCCTTTTTCCCAGCATTCAGCTTAGTTTCCCATGCCTAGCTCTGTTCTCCTATAGCTCTCTGCTATAGGCCCAAAGAAGTTCCTTAGTTACCAATGGTAATCACAGCATACAGAGGGAAATCCCACATCAAAGAACAAGAAAGGAATGGTAATTGGAGTATTACGGTTAAGCCTTAATTCATGCTTAGTGGACAGAAGTGTCCTTTATTTTTCTTACAAGAATTTAAGTGTGGGGGGGTGGGGAAGTGGTATGTGGATGTGTGTCAGCTTCTCTGTGCAAAGGTCAGAGGACAACTTCTGAGAGTCAGTTCTGTCGTTACACCACATTGATTTCAGGAATTGAACTCTGGTGTCAGGCTTGGTGGCAAGCAAGTACCCTTACCACTTACACTACCTCACAGGCACCCAATTTTAATTTTTTTTTAGTTATATAGAACTATTGTTGTCATAAACTGATACTGTAATTATTATTGAAAAATTCTTAAAATTTTAAGTTTTAAAACTATTGGCCTTAAAGAGAAAACTCAAGCAAACTCCAACCATTCATTGTCTGTACCCAAGAGGGTTGGCAGTCATTTACAAATGCCTTTCAAGGTTTCTATTGATGTGAGGAGAAACCATAGCCACAGCAACTCTTAGAAAGAAAAACATTTTATTGGAGGGTGACTTGCAGTTGCAGAGGTTTAGTCTGTGACAGTTGTGGTAGGAAGCATGACAGAAACATGCAGTGTGCAGGCAGGCATGGTGCTAGAGAAGGAGCTGAGAGTTCTACATCTGGATCAGCACGCCACAGGAAGAGTTCTGCAAGCCACTAAGCAGGCTTGAGCTTCTGAGACCTCAAAGCCTGCCTCCAGAAACCCACTTCCTCCATCAAGGCCACACCCACTCCAGCACGGCCACGTCTCTTAAGATTGCCACTCCTATGAGCCTATGCAAACATTTTCATTCAGACTACCACAGCATGTTAACAATAGAGTCACCAGTTATTCAGAGGTTTGGCATTTTGAAGAAAATGTAAATGTTCTACAATTTTATCTGCCTCTGGCAAAGTGTAGCTCTCACTTCTTTTTTTGTCATTTTTTATTGATTTTTATCAAGCTCTACATTTTTCTCTTCTCCCTTCCCTGCCTCTTCCACTTCTTAAATAATTGCTTTTGTAAACACTCCTTTGGACGGCCATTTATAAAATGCATAGAGATGGCACACAGATGTATACTGCACATACCTGCAGACTTACTACCATCATGACAGCCTATCAACACCGCAGAATTGCTATTGTCATGACAACCTATCAACAGTGTGAACAGCTCTACAACATGCAGAGACAGATTCTAAAATTTACCCTTTGGTGCTCTAAATTTCAAGGTTATTTCATAAATACTTAAAATTGTATATTCCTTCATTAAGGGTATTTTTGAAAATTGTTGTACCGTCAAGCTATAACTATTATTCTTTATATGAGCTGTGAATTTGGTGAAGAGAACTTATTTTGAAAAGTGAATTTGTAGCTGTGTAAGACGTTACTTCAAAATATTTTATTGTGTTAAATTCACAAAACAAGAAGCCAGGCATGGTGGTGCACACCTTTAATTTTGGCACTCTAGAGGCAGAAGCAGGCAGATCTCTATACATTCAAGTCAGCCTGGTCTACAAAGAAAGTTCTAGGCCCCCAGGGCTATACATAAAACTCTATATCTAAAGACAAACAAATAATAGACTTCACACATGACATACATTTTACTTTACCCCATTGTAGCTGTAGAATTCAGTGATTTGAATATACTAACAATGGCTTAAAATCATCAACACTCTCCATTCCAAACTTTTTGTCATCTAACTAAACCTTCACTAAACAATGACTTCTTTTCCCAGAGCTCCAGTCTGTGCAATCTTGAGTCTATCCCATCTCCATAAATCTGATTGTTCTATACTCCTCATATAAAAATAATGATCTAAAAGTTGCTTTTCTTCAAACAAAACATTTTTAAGGTTCATCAATATTATAGTATATATCAAAGTTTCATTACATTTCAGGGATAAGCAAAATTCTATTGTGTAAATTTTACATTTTGCTTTTCTAGTAATCTGTCAATAATCTTTTTTTACCTTTGGATTATTATAAATACTATTGTTGTGAACAGTGATGTACTAATATCTAAGTTTTTGCTTTCAGTTTCTGTGGATATATATGATAGTTTGCCATAATATGATATTTTTGAGATATTGTATCCTCCCTTATATGGTGATTACATTTAAGATTACATTTAAATTTTATTGATACGTACATATTTAAGGAAGCTTCTACAGTAGAAAAAAACATGAAAGAAGAAATGAACTAAAAAACAGAGTGTAGATACCACTGTGAAAAATGAAACTTTCAGAAAAAAAAAATCAAAATTGCTTTGACCATGTACTAGGAGGGAGGGTGGTTTGGATAGGTATGGCCCCCATAGGCTCATGTGTTTGAATGTTTAACCCATAGGGAATGGCACTATTAGAAACTGTGGCCTTGTTGGAGTAGGTGTGGTCTTGTTGGAGGAAGTGTGTCACTGTGAAGATGGGCTTTGAGGTTTTATATATGCTTAACATATATGGTAAAGAGATGCTTCAGTGGTTAAAGAAATTGGTTGCTCCTCCAGAGGACCCAAGTTTGATTCCCAGAACCCANATTCAAGTTACACCCAGTGCCATAGCCTCTCCCTACTCCCATGTATCGAGATGTAGACTTCTCAGTTCCTTCTCTAGCTCCACATCTGCCTGTTTCTAATACTGTCACAATTCCCACCATGATAATAATGGACTAAACAACTGAAATTGTAAGCCAGCCCTAGTTAAGTGCTATCCAAACCACTATGCAAACAAAACCCCAGTACCAGGAAGGGGTTAAATCTTTTTGAGTCTTTGGTCCAAGAGGTTACCTAGACCTCCTCAAAGGTTACAGGATATTGCCTATACTATTGGTTATTTTCCACAACCCAATGGTAAGCCCCTATGCTGAAGACATCATGTGCTTATGTCATCAAAATTGGAGAAATAAAGCTGGAACTCAATTAGAAGCTTCAGACATAATTATCATAGCACTGGAAGGTACTATACTTGTGACTGAAGAGGGAAGGAATTCATCAATCTAACCAAGCTATGAATCATGAAAACTATAAGAGAACCTGCCCGCAAGATATACTGATACAACAGTGGCACAAATACATGAGCGAAACCAACCACTTTTGTTGGATTTAAGACTCACTCCATAAGACAGAGTCCATATCAGATGCTGTTAATAAGACCAAGAACCTGAGGCTAGAAAGGTCACCATGGGACTTTGGGAAAGACCTACTACAATTACAAAATATGTAACATATTTTGATACCCATAGATCAATATATTTCTCAGCCTCATTAGAGAGCTACTTTTTCATGACACATTTGAGTTGATAAAGGAATTCTTGAAAGATATATCTGAAAAGATTTTGGCAGACAAGAGGACCAGTTGAGGAAGCAGAAAACACTAAGAATAGCATGAAAATTACTTACTAACTTTGCCACCATGTTCCATTTACCAGATTTACTCCTTTGTTATACAATAAATTAATAATACCTAAAGATGACAATGTTGTATCTTAGCTATCCCTATATTTCCCAGTCTCTATGGTAGTGGCCTTCAGATAGTAGGTGCTAAGATTGTGTTGAAATCCAAAATTGAATTTATTTACTGAATTAGAAACTAAGGTCTTATTAGCTGTTTATTTTGTGTAAATAAATTTTTAATAATTAATTACAAACATCTCTGATGGAGATAGTTTATTGTTATAACATTTTAAGTAAATTTTAGTATCTCTAAAGACATAGGCATGTAGTAATCTTAAGGAACATTGTGTTTAATTTATAGCCAACTCTTTAGTGTCTCTGAAAATGCCACCATAATATAAAGTTTTAGTTAGAGATATATGTGGCTGAACTATGCAAATAAGTTAATAGTTTATAAGGACTAATAACTAATAACTAATAAAGAAAATGGTTCCATATTTTATGTTGACAATCCCTCAAAGACATAAATTGCTCTTTTCTGTATCAAATATAAAATCATACTAAACTACATACTTTCTGTGTTATATAAACTCCTCAGAACATGTATACTTTCTGTGATGATAAAATTGAAATCATTCTTATTTTCCTCATGTTTTTTATTATTCTCATACTGTTTTGTACTGTTTTAGTTACTATTGAAGCTGTTTAACAGTGAAAATAATGCTATCATAGTATTTGTTTTATAACAAAGAAAAGAAATATTTCTTAGCCTGTGTAGCATTGGTAGGGTTTAGTTTTTAAAATCTTTGTTGCTTAGCAGCTTTTGAAATAAATTTTAGTCTCATTCATCTGATGGAAGTTTTTCCATTGTTTATAAACACAAAGGCAGTAGAATATACAATGACATTCCATTTTTAACAAGAAATTCTAGGCATATTTTTGATACAGCAATGAGATACAGTAAGACATGGACTTTAGCATTGAAAAAGGCTTTGCCAAACTCTAAGCACCAGCTAAGTGGGTCCTTGGGTCCTCACAAACAAGAACACTCCATTCACCAGCAGAGTTGTTGAAGAAATACTGTGAGCATGTCTTTCACTGACTCACTTGAAAGTGCAGTGTGATAACTCCATCCTGGTAGATGTGATCAAGAATAGACAGATTGTATGATGGTGGAGCATCTGCTCTAAAACAATTTCAGAATGGGGTTCTCTATTATATGTATCTCTCTGCCTCTTGGAGCATCTGAAAGAGTAGTGCATCAGAAAGTACACAGAAGAAACCCCATCTCCATTCTTTTGAAAAGACAGACCACCCTCCAATTGCTTTCTCATACTCAAAACCTGGTCGTGAAAATAAGCTAATGATATAGATTCCACACAGTTTCAGATGTAACACTATTATCCTTAAATAGCATTTTTACCAATTCCTTCAAAATTCATACTTGTATACAATACATTTTGAACATATCCACTTCCTACCCTTTAATTTTTAGATACCACTGAGTCCAACTGTGCTGCTCCTATATACATAGAGGGCATCCACTGGAACATGATTGTTCTACAGAGGAACACATTCCTGAAGAAAAGACTGACTCTCCTTTCACTAGTAGCCATAAACTGTCAATCACTCCTTACCCATAAGATCATTTCTCCTCCATACAGAATCTTGATTAACTTGAACTTGTAAAGGTCTTATGGAGGCAACCACAGCTGTGTGAGGTCATGAGAACAGCATTCCTACCATGCGCCAAAGCCACTGTTTTGCCCTAGTAGTCCCTGACCTCTGCCCCTTAGAATTTGTCCACTCCATCTTCCAAGAATCTTCCTAATCTGGTAGGAGGGCGATGTCCTCATTAAAATCATTATTGATGTTATGAAATGTCATGGCCAAAGCAAGTTGGTGAAGAAAGGGTTTATTTCCAGCTTAGACTTCTAGATAACAGTCCTTCACTTAGGGAAGTCAGGGCAGGAATTCAAACAAGACAAGAATCTGGAGGCAGAAGCTAATACAGAGGCCATGAATAATTGCTTATTACTAGCTTGCTTGTTTCTCATGGCTTGCTCAACTTGCTTTCTTATAGAACTGTGGTCATGGGCTGGAGAGATGGCTCAGCGGTTAAGAGCACTGGCTGCTCTTCCAGAGGTCCTGAGTTCAATTCCCAGCAACCACATGGTGGCTCACAACCATCTGTAATGAGATCTGGTGCCCTCTTCTGATGTGCAGGCATGCATGGAAGGAATGCTGTATACATAATAAATAAATCTTTAAAAAAAAAAAAAAAAGAACTGTGGTCATCTACCCAGGCATTGTATCACCCATAATGGGCTGACCCCTCCCCCATCATCAATAAGTAAGGAACTGCTCTACATGCTTGGCTATAGCAGATCTTATGAAGTCATGTTATCAGTTGAGGTTTTCATCTTTTAGATGACCCTAGCCTGTGTCAAGTTGACATAAAATCAGCCAGCATAGTGAGTGATATAGAAATTCCATTTATTACTGAGTATTCCATAGTCTCTTATTCTCTGCACTTTGGTAAGTTGTAAATTTCTGTGTTAATTTCCATCCACTGCACAAAGAAGGTTCTTTGTTGAGAACTGCAAGCTTCATTAATTTGTAGGTAAAAATGTCTTTAGAGAGAAAGTTGACATTTTCTTCATTTAGCAAAATTATAGTGTATTCATGTCCAGGGCTTATGATATCCCAAGCTATGAGTTAATTGTCAGATTTATGGTTTCAGACAAGCATGTTTGTCTTAAGGAATGAGCCTTAAATTCAGGAATAAAGAGACTGATTGCCTTCATGGCATTTATACCACTATTGCACACATAGGTATATCTTTCCAAAACCAGTCTTTATTTTGGCTGACAGCATTCATAGCTTGATATAACTACCAATGGCATTTCTCTCTCAGCAGCCTATATACCCCTTTCTGATACTATGAAAGCTAGCCACCAAGATGAAAGCTCCTGGGTCAGTGCTAGCTTATTTTCCCCAAATTGTATGACCAGAGTGTGTGATGGCTTCAGCAATAGGGTCTTACCCTAGTTCATGGTAGGCAACCAACAGCAATGACAGTAACTTGCATTTTTTCTGGGTAACTTTCAGAAACCCTTAGCTAAAAACACAAGTATAGGTATCCTGAACCTGGCACTGAGCTTTTTTATTTGGCAACAATTGTCTTCTGGGAACAGTGTTCTTTCCTGTGTATAATAAAGTAAAATTGAATGCATGTGTATGTGTGTGATATACATATATTATAAAATAATAGAATAAAAAGTTAAAAGGCTTCCATATGCTCTTTTCAAATATCCTTAATGCTAATTTTTCCTCTTCCACCTCCTTCTTTACCTTACCATTCCATTTTTTCCTTTCCCACATATACCTCTCTCTCATTATCCTCTATCCCTTGCATCTATCTCCCATCTCACAGTTATCTCCCTTCTCCTCCTTATCCTGTGTGTTCTACTATCCTACCTCTCTTAAGATCTTTCTTCACTCTGAATTCAGACACTCTTTTCTAGTTTCCTGGCTTCTACAGCGACTCCACGTTAGACAGACAAAACTAAAGACTATGCTAAAATCCACATAAAAGTAAAAACATGTGGCATCTGTCTTTCTGGGTCTGAGTTAGTTTACTTAGAATAAATTGTTCAAGTTCCATTTATTTAACAGAAATCTTTTATAATTTTGTCTTAGTTTTGTGGAATAAAATTCCTTCATGTAAATGTAGCATATTCTTATTATCTGTCCATCGGTTGATGAACAATTGCTCTGTTTCCACCTGTTATGAAAGCACTTGTGTCTCTGTAATACATATAGTAGAGTTCCATCAAAAATGTCTAGGATTTTAAAAAATAATTCGATGATATATAAGGACATATATAATGATAGACTATTTTCATGATAGATCATATTTTTACAGTGGCTTAAGATGAAGAGTGTAGGCAGAGACTGCTCGTTTGCATCCCACACACCCAGTGAAGTTCTGGTTGGCAGTTGGTGTCTTTCACCTTCGGCAGCAACATGGCATCTCTCTGACTCCACCTACTTTCTCTCTACATACCTATTTTCCAGATTTCCATATCAGATTTCCTGCCTAGGTTTACTCCACTAAGTCATGGCAAAGGTACCTTTACCACCAGCTCTGAGACCACCAGTTGGGAGCGGCACTCACTACCTCAACTCTGGAAAGCAGATGGCCCATGCTGCCACGAAGTCACTTGCAGCATGTTGCCCACAAACCCCATTTAACTTCTCAGCCTCCAGGAAGAGGCAGAGTTATCTGTATAACTAGCATGAACTAGGAAGCTTTCTTAAAGGAGCCGCACAGTTTTTGCTGCTACTCTTGAGTCAGGAAGCCTTATCTCAAAGGAATAGTGCCTCTGCTCACTTCTAACAGACAGAGCCCACATGAGAAAATGCTTTTTACCATGAAGCTGTGCTTAACTCTGTTCTTTCATGTCTATTAACAATAATGAGATGAACATATCATTAAATATATGTCTAAACTTGTAGGATGTATGGTTCCTAAAGTAATCCCCAAATTAATATGACCTCTGTGGTTTTGATGGGTCCAGGTACAGACATCAATGGGAAGAAACTCTGGTGAGGAGTATTGATAACATAAGAGCACTGTGTATATATGTGTAGGTATGTAGGCTGTCAGGGGACTTTCATAACCTCCTCTTATCTTTACTGCAGACCCAAAACAACTCAAGATTAGTAAATACTTTAGAAAACAGTGTCTAATGACAAGGGGAAACTCACACTCTGTGCTTTGTATTATCCTAGGTAAAATCACATCATGGCCCAGAACACAAATGTATTCCTAGTACTGTTATACTTTACTTGGTTGAATCTACTGTTGCCTAGCACCAATGACACACTAGAATTTTGTCAAATGGCTTCCATTTCTTCCTCTCTCCAGTCCTCCAGACACCAGCAAATTTTCATAAGTAGTTACATTTATCAGGGACAAAACACGCATACATTAAACACACACACGATGGGTGAGATTGAGATTTAATCTATTCAGTCAATATTCATTTTTCAAATCTCATCTTGACTGCCTATCCAGATATATTAAGTCCCCTAAGATTACTTATAGGACTCTGCACATCGCTATAGTCACTTCAAATTCAATAGCTTCTTCAACCTTCATGTTCCTTGAGTTATAAGTCATGATTCGTCCATATGGAAATATTGTTCTTCTTCCTTTTCTTCCATTTGGGTGAGAGAACTTCATTCTGTGCCCAAGGTGTGGGACAAGGGCTCTGGAATTGTATTTCTTAGCTTGCTGCCCGGCTTCTACCTCCTAATAGTTATGAAATATGATGATAGGGTATTATTTAACTTCTGCATATTATTATTAGAGAATAACAATGGCATCTTTGTAATTACACAGTAAATACTTTTTAGATGAAACTAAGAAGTTCAGCCCAGTTCCAATAGTGCTTTGATTCCTTCACAAGTCATTTTCTGTTCCATCTTTTGACCAGTTTTGCCATTATGAAAAACAAGTTAAAATTTAGCATTTTGTTTTATTATCTAATTGTGTAGAAAATTCTAAGGAATGTAAGCCCTTCTAAGACCTTGACTTTAGTTTGCTACAGTCCCGGAGGTTTTTAGGTTTATATTCATGATTAAACATTTTCAGAACCCTATTTTTAGTCAACTGCATTGGTATTTCCTACAAATGGTATTCTGTACCAATTGAAACCAGCACAAAAAGGAAAAGGAAACAAAGTCTATGACATTTAGCACTGAGTGCCAAGCTTGCTTGTCATTGGTAAACAGAGACTCTTTTTGTTAATTTCTGTACCCAGAAACTGTGACCTTTGCCTGTTACTCACTGGTGGCTTTAGGCTTACATTGTTTGTATGATTCCTTCCTGAACATTCCTCCTTTTTTGTTTTCCCTTTATTTTTCACTTAAAAAAATCATTTTATTCTTATCTAGAAAGGAAGATAACCTATGTCTTCTCGCTTTTTATTGATATCCATGATAAGTATCTAGCAGAAATCTAAATTAGCTCAAAACTCCCAACTCTGACAATTCATTCTAGAAAATATTTTCCTCCTGTTCTTTCTTTGTAAAGCAGCTAAACTGAAGGAAGACATTACAGAAAAATCCCAGCTTCTTAACTGCTAAACTTATTTTACTATGTAACCATCAGTTGTAATCAGGCAGGTCTGGCATGACTGTCAAGTTTATTCATTTCTTACATATCGTAGTGGCATTTTTCTTCCATTTCCAATGGTACTCAAGATCCGACATTTAACCCAAATACAGTCAGTCTTCATTGTTTGGGGAAATTACACCTAACAAGTCACCTACTTTCCAAAATCTTTATTTAGCTCCAAAATAATATCTCAATATTAATGTACTCATTAGTAGACAGTATGCATGATAAAGTAGGGGAAAATTGAAGCCTTCTACCATACATTCCAACTGAGGCTGAGGAAGGCCTTGCTTTGTCTATCTATTTTTACCTCTCTTCCACAAATAGGCAGATCTCAGTACCATTCTACTTAGTGCCACACTGTCCCCACTGTTTGATCTCCTTGGTTACTTTTCTGTTTAACAAGCACCCAAACATAGTGCTGAAGCCCTGCCTAGTGTTATGAAGAAAGGATGTCTGTGCTGTGACTACGGAAATATACACATGGCCATTATCAAGAAACCAAATGGCAACAAAGGCAACAATGTACAAAACAAAAGGATGTAGCCAAAGAGAAGCCTTTACACTGTTAGTGGAAATGTAAGGTGGTTCAGTCATCAAAGAAATCATGTAAATATGTCTCACAAAATGTAAAAATAGAACTGCCGGATGACTCAGATGCAAAAGATAAAAAGCATGCAAAAGACTCTGTATCTTCATAATGGTGGAAACAATGCTCAACTAGATATTGTTTGCCACCAAGTAAAACACGCAGCATCAGGAATGGGTTTTATGTTTTAGGGTAGTTGGACAAAAAGGTAATTAATTGGTGCTTTGTTTTGTGTTCTACCTGCATTCTGATTCTTTATAAATTTAACATTCTATATTTCTGTATTTTATTTAGCCACAGAGTATTGCATGCTTTGACCCTCCATTAATTTTCATACTCCTCACACCATCTTGATGTTGTGGATCAAATGTTTTCTTCCAGATGTGTGAGGATACAGGAGAGAGATGACTTTCCCATAGTTGGCCATCTGCCAGGATTTCTAACTCTTCACATGATAACTGATTTTAAGTCTCCATTTTTGAATTTTAACTTCAAGTGTAAGAAAATATTAAACACACTAGTGAATATATCTAGGGATTCTTGTCCATCCCATGTTTTCCAGCCACAAGGCATTTCAGGTTCCCAATGATTCCATATGAATACATACTATGTAAAGAAGGTAGACAGATGCCAAACCTCTGTCTGCAGAGACAACTTTTTCAGGAAGAGGAAACAGAAATAGAGCTTGCTAAAACGATTTCCAGGCATGGAAATCTAAAGAGTTCTGTTTAAATTTGTCTTCTGGATAACAGAAATCACTGTATAATATTTAAAGGGAAAATACAGGCTTTAAATAACACTTTGCGTGCAGACTATAGAAAATGGAACAACTTCTGGGTGTCCAGGAAGGATACATAATATCCTTCAGTCATTCAGACTTCTGTCCTCCACAGAAAAAGCTTTCCTATCCCAAGGCCATAAATCAAGGATTTCCCTCTTTTTAAAAATAGTCTTGTAAAGCTCATGTTTCCCCATAACTATGTAGTAGTGAGCAAAGGAGCTGTCAGCTAGCAGAATGAAACATATGTAACATATGTACAGTTTCTTTATTATACAAAAACTCATTTAATTTCTGCCTCATCATCAGTCCACTTCTAAAGACAAAAATCTCACAGCTGAAGCCCACTTCTCTTTTCACTCTTTCTCTAAAAATTTATAGTGGAAAAAAAACCTTATCTTTCCATTTGATGGTATGTATAGTAAATTAAAGAAAGAATGATCCTTAAAGCCATCTCTATGAGGACTTGAGAGATGGCTCAGTAGTTAAGAATACATCTTCCAGAGAACCCAAGTTTGGTTCCTGATACCCATATCAAACAGCACCTGCTTCTCCAGGAGACTCGATGCCCTCCTCTGGCATCCACATGCACCCACACACCCTGATGTGGGAGTTATTTCTTTCTGATCTGTTGCTTTTATTGGTTAATTAATAGAGAAACTGCCTAGGCCCATTTGATAGGCCAGCCCTTAGGTGGGTGGAGTAAACAGAACAGAATGCTGGGAAAAAGAAAGCTGAGTCAGTGAGTCGCCATGATTCTCCCACTCCAGACAGACGCAGGTTAAGATCTTCCCTGGTAAACCACCTAGTGGGCTACACAGATTACTAGAAATGGGTTAGATCAATATGTAAGAGCTAGCCAATAAGAGGCTGGAACTAATGGGCCAGGCAGTGTTTAAAAGAATACAGTTTCCGTGTGATTATTTTGGGGCACAAGCCATGCGGGCGGCCGGGTGCTGGGGACGCAGCCCCACCACTCCCTTAACAACACCCCGACACATACATAAAGAAAAATAAAGTAAAATACCTCCAAAATCACCTCTATGCTATTTTTATTATCTCTACTGCTACCAAAAGAGGAATTAAGTCAAAAAATCTATTAAATTTACTTAAAACTTAGTTTAAAATAAATTTGATTTTTTTTACTTTTCCAATAACCCCTTTAAAAGTATTTTTGTTAAATCTTTCAGAATTTCATATGTTGTACTTTGATAACATTTACCCTCATTTGCAATCTCCTCCAAAAACCACTGTCTCCCATTCCATACCTATCTAACTTGTGATCTTATCCTTTGTTTTTTCAATCCATTGAGTCCCATGAGTGCTACCTATTACTCTCTGGTATGTGGCCATTCTCGTGAGCATATTAGAGTCTACCGACCACACCCTTAAAGAAAACTAACTCTTGCAATATCAGCAGCTATTAATTGTCAATTGCTCTTCAGCTAAATGTGGGACTCGATATGCTCGCCTTCTTCTTCCATTCTCACTGATTCTGAATATTTTAGGACTTGAAATTCTTTTTCTTTCTAGTTCTCATGGGTAAGGTGAATAGAGAGTCTCAAGACTATGTGTTGCCTCTCTATCCCTAGCCTGTTGATTTTCTGTCTATGTCGTGGCACAGAGAATTCCACTACTATCAGAGGCTACCCATACATGACAGTGCCTCATCCATCTCTATTGCAGTCCTTGGAGTGGAAACATCAACAGCTCAGTTCTAAATTACTGCTATTCCAGAAAACATGGTGCAATTTTATTTAGCTTAATTGTAGTCCCTTGGGATTATTTCTCCTCAAAATGCTTGTATCAAAGCCCTAGCCCTCAAGGTAGTAATATTTGCAGGTAGACCACTACTAAGGAGTTAGTCGGCTCAGATAAGGTCTTAAGGATGCTTCCACATCTCTCTTTTTCTCCAAGCCACTTGAAAACAGCCCAAAGTCAGATTGTAATATGAAGATCTCTATTGTTTATGCAAGTATTCTGTGGTATTTTGCTAGAGATGTCTATGCTAAGAAATATTCTGATTAGATTTCCCACAGTGCTAGCACCAAAGCACTTTCTTTCAGCCATCTTGGGTACTCTCACTACATCCACCAGCCACTGGATTGAGGATGAAGAATAACCTTTGTGTATTCAATGATTGTTGTACATGTCCCTGCTGTCAGCCTCCAGATGTTCACACCACTGATTTTATTCATCAAGCCCTTCTAATCTGGGCTGTGTGTCAGACATGGTACACAAACCAAAAGAATGGATTTAAATCGGAATTACTGTGTATATTAATAAGAGATATAATAAAATCATAGAGATACAAATCTGAGCTCTAACTTCAAAATCAAAACCTTTACTCAGTTGCTAAGGAGACTGAATGATGGAAAGATAAATAGTTTATCCAAATTCAGTCAAGGTAGATAGACATGGACACAAGACTAGTATTCTTGCCCACCTGTTATGTTTATTTCTTCTGATACTTTAGAGTACAGTTTTTATTGAAGAAAATGTTGTCAAGTAAAAACCTAAGATACCTGTAAAATTATGCATACATATGCCCTATTTTGTCTTGTAAGGTTTTTGAAACATTGGTAGCATCATGTCTGCTTATTATTTTTTTGCCTCGTGCTGACTTATACCATATCAAATGAAGTCATAATAGTAACCATTGCTTCTTGTTCTTTTAATTTCAATTGTCATTCCCTAAACCAAAAAAATCTTCCATATCAAATGAGGTAAAAATTAGAGAGACATGCTTGCTAAGAATTTGAGACTGGAGAGACAAACAAGACAATTCACGCTTTAAGCAAAATATAGCCAATTGAAAATACTGACAGCTGCACAAGTCTGTCAGGAGGAACTATGCCAGAATCATTTAAAAACTGCTATGATCAGAAGCTAACATCTTGCAATCAAATAGAAGAGAAGAGATAATTTGTTTTGGAAGAATCAAGTGAAGTTTCATGCAGTAGATTTCAAGTGGTGTGTAGTAATAATACAGAAATAAATAGTCAAACACAGAAAATAAAGAAACTGCTGTGCATGAGTGTGCCGAGGGCTGGACAAAGACAGGCTGTCTACAATGAGCACTGAGGACGACAATAGAGAATGGATGGGGTCATTGCTAACCAGAGTACTGGGAAGACAAGTTATGGTCAGAGAGATCAAATGGGGCTCATCTGCATATTAACGATTTTACTTCAATTTAATAGGCAAGAGAATGAAATCATTATCCTACAGAGATAAACACTGAGGTTTCTATTAATTACAAGATTGCAGTGTTATAGCAAATGTGTAATAGTGCATTTCCAAATATTCCCCTTCTTGCTCGTCATTTGGGTATTCAGAATATGTCTGACCCCTGTTCTCACTGACGGTCATTAAAATCTTATCACCACAGTTATCTTTATACCATGATTGGTTTTCGTCTTTTCAAACTGTGTTCATGTCTCCACTTACTGGCTTTCCTAGATCCTGGTTGAGGTTTCAGCTTTCACTCAAGAGCTCCTTGGCTTCCTGTCTCCGTTCATCCATCATATGCCGAAAGTCCATCCAAAACTCTGTGGCACATTTCACTTTTTCCATTTCTTATAATCCTCATATTACATTGGCCTCTTGAGCACCTGAAAATAAGATTCAAGTGAGTCGTGATTCAGATGCTGCAAGCACTTCATGCTCTTTTGATTACAGAGTTTGATTACAGTTTGATTATCCTCCGAGGTGCAGGTTGCCTTTATGCTATTGAAAGTAAATGTAGGTAGCTTCCTTGATTCTGGTTTGATCTGATTTTGCTTATGAGAACGAGAATCATCCAGGAGGTTTTTGTAATGCTTAGTTGAATCATAGCAGGTCTGGGTCTTGAGGAATGGCTCTTTCAGTTAGAAACAAAACTTACTGTAAAAGCTAGAGGACCCGAGTTGAAATCCCCAGTACACATATAAAAGTTGGGCATGTGCTTATAACCCCAGAATAAGAGACAGAACCATTCAGATCCTGGGAACTATCTGGACGACCTACCTTGTATAACTAGCAAGCTGATTCAGGTACGTTGAGAGATGCTGCCTCAAAAACAGGCACGCAACAATACTCTTCTGGACTCTGCAAGCATACCTGAATATGCACTCCCACAGGTACACACACACACACGTACACATACACCACATACACACTAGGGGTGGTTAGGCAGTTGAGTGCTTTGGCTAATCAAATGTATTCATAAAACCGACTTCCACATTTCTGCCCCTGCACACAATATTTTCCATGAATGTTAAGTTATATCTTTCTGATGGTGGCTGCCAAAATTAGTAAAATATTTTTATTTCATGGAAAGTTGGCATTATAATAAAATGTTTATGTCTTTGTTTTGTTGGGGGAAAAAATCCTAATTTCATAGGTAAACCAGGTTTGAAATGTATATGATACTCTTTCTTCATTCCTTATATATGTGCCTCTTTTACTTATTGCTCTCCACCTCTACCTACTGCCTTCCTTATCTTTCTCTTCTATATATTTGTCCCAAATGCTCCCTCAGTAATTCTTCATTTAATAGTTTTAATGATCAAACAGGAATTTATTTGAGAGTGAGCTCATTTTTGTGGAGTTTTTATTTGTTTGTTTTGTTTTTAGAAATGAAAAAACCTATGACTCAGGAAAGACATATTTTAGTTGTAAAAGTGAAGATAATTACAAACCGAACACAGGAAACCCAAAGCTCTCAAATCCATACTACACTGAGAAAGTCTAAAACAATTTAAATTGCTTTGGGAAAGACCATGAGTCTTTGTTCAGACTTGGAAATAATCTTGGCTTCTGGCGAAGAAATCAATTACATCATATCAATTAACTCAAGGACAGAAAAGTCTGGCCAAGACCCGGCTGACCCATTATTTAGAAGAAATCAGCTTTGGCTAGAGGAATCTTTTATGTAAGGGAGTTAGCCTCAGTAACCGCTGCAGAATCCTACACTTTGCTTAAATCATCTTGCCCAAATTCATGTTTCAGCAAACACCACTTATTCATGAGATACGCTAGCTTTCTGCACCAAGAGATATGTCTCCATTTAATTTAAAAAGTCATTGTAGTTTGTCCGTTTATAAAATGCTGTAGTAGGGCTGATGTGAAGCTCAGTGGCAAAATGTTAACCTGTGCACAGCTCTACATGTGCACAGCTCTTCCTGTGCACAGCTCTACGTGTGCACAGCTCTACATGTGCACAGCTCTTCCTGTGCACAGCTCTACGTGTGCACAGCTCTATGTGTGCACAGCTCTCCATGGGCACAACTCTACATGTGCACAGCTCTACATGGGCACAGCTCTACGTGTGCACAGCTCTCCATGGGCACAGCTCTCCATATACACAGCTCTCCATGGGCACAGCTCTACATGGGCACAGCTCTATGTGTGCACAGCTCTATGTGTGCACAGCTCTAACTTTGATACCCAGATCCATAAAATAAGATGTCTAGGGTATAAAGCATGCAAATTGATCCTTTCTCCTCAGAAATTTAGTATCATTTTTACAGCTATTTTACAGTAAATGTCTTTACAAATATTGTCTTACTTTCTGCAATTACATTGCAGCAATGACTTTTAAGAATACGATCATAACTTCATTAAAATCTCATTAGTTGACTTTAATTAAACTCATCTAGTTTCGTATGTAACGTCTGCTGTGAATAGTTACATGATTAGGTGTACACACGCATGATAAAGGAGTGTGTTGCTTAAAGAGCGAAATGGGAGGTAAGTGTTTACGGAAACTGAACCAGGAAAGTCTAACCAGACTTCCTATGTCTAGCATTTAAGAAGGTTGCCTGGCATCTCTTTGTGTGAAATGTGGAGTAGTAATTATATTAATATTGTAAAATGTGATGCCAAGGATGCCCTAAAACATTAGGATGACCCAAGAATATTAGCTTAGAATAAACTCAAAAATGTTATTCATGCTTCTCTCCCAGGAGCGGGTGTGGAGCGCTGGTCACAGTCACGCCTTTCACTCAGTATAGAATCCCACTAAGAGTGGTCATTACTGGTTTCAATCACTGCACAAAGTGAAAGCTAATTAAAGACAGAAGATGGAGTCAATTTGATCCTTCCTAAATGCCAACACATTCTTGTTAGCCAAGCTCTAGATAGAGGAGATTTAATACATGTGTTTCCCTCAGTAACTGGTTCAGGATTTATG
This sequence comes from Alexandromys fortis, assembly GCF_014885135.2. Classification (NCBI taxonomy): domain Eukaryota; kingdom Metazoa; phylum Chordata; class Mammalia; order Rodentia; family Cricetidae; genus Alexandromys; species Alexandromys fortis. The sequence goes on along the minus strand of NW_026067900.1, from coordinate 12,554,476 downwards.
GAGGTGTTACTCTGAAATTTTTACTTCGCTTAAAACCAAGTGGCTGGTTGCTTTTCTCATTAAGCAGAAGTCGTCATCATTGGGTTATATTCCTAGTGTATACTTCAATAGCATCAGCTAGTTCATTTCCTCCAAGTCACGTTTGACATTATATTTTGTCTACATACTAAACTCACCAAGGAGAAAAGTTTAATGTCAAATCTAAAGCTAAACATCACAATAACGTACTCAAAATTGCTAGCTATAAACGAGGTGAAAGGGACATGTGTGGGGAGAAAAGAAGCCAAATGAAGAGATCAAGAGAAAAATAAATTGAATGAAAACAATTTCATAAAACTAGAGATAGGGTTTGATTCAAGCTCAAGGTAGATGAATATACAGAAGAAATCTATGACTCCAATGCAGGCTGATTCAGATTATTTTGAACAACCTAAAATAATACCAAATGGACAACCTTAAAACATACACACACAAGTGCATTACGCAGACTGTATAAGGTGGTTTTATGTATTTAGGAATGTGTGTCTGTGTGTGATGCACACGTGCATCTGTATACACACACACACAACAACAACAACAACAATCAAAGAAAAAAGAGATAAAAATTTTAAAGACAACAAGGAGCAATATACAGGAAAGTATAAAGGGCGGAGAGCAAAAGAAGAAATTGTATAATTATATTATAAACTCAAAAAAATTTAAAAAATGTATTTTTAAAAATCTGCAAATAGATTCATCTCTATCACCATGCACAAAACTCAAGTCCAGATGGATTAAGGACCTCAACATAAATACAGTTACATTGAGCCTAATAGAAAAGAAAGCATGAAGTAACCTTGAACACATTGGCACAGGAGACCACTTCCTAAATATAATACCAGTAGTACAAACACTGAAAGCAACAATTAATAAATGAGACTTTCTGAAACTGAAAATTTTATAAGGCAAAAGACGTGGTAAATAAGACAAAACAACAGCCTACAGACTGGGAAAAGATCTTCACCAACCTCACAACTGACAGAAGGCTTATCTTCAAAATATATAAAGAACTCAAAAATCTAGGCATCAAAATACAAAATAATACAATTAAAAAATGGGGTACAGAACTAAACAGAGAATTCTCAGCAGAATCTCAAATGACCAAAAGACATCTAAGAAATTGCTCAACATCCTTAATCATCAGGGAAATACAAATCAAAATGATTCTGAGATACCATCTTAGACCTGCCATAGTAGCTAAGATCAAGAGTACTGAGGACAGCTTACGTTGTAGAGGTATGGAGTCAGGGGATCACCCATTCACTGTTGTTGGGAGTGCAAACTTGTACAGCCACTTCTTTTGAAATCAGTATGGCAGTGTCTTAGAAAATTGGGAATAAATCTTCCTCAAAACCCACTACCACTCCTGGGTATATAACCAAAGGATTAATTACTCAATCATACCACAAGGACACTTTCTCAATAATATTCATAGCAGCATTATTTGTAATAGCCAGAACCTGGAAACAACCTAGATGCCCCTCAACTGAAAAATGGATAAAGAAAGTGTGGTATGTTTATACAATGGAGTATTACTCAAGTATAAAAAAAATGACATCATGAAATTTGCAGGCAAAAGGGTGGAACTAGAAAAAATCCTGAATGAATAACCCAGACTCACAAAGACAAACATGGTATGTACTCACTCATAAGTGAATATTAGATGTAAATCAAAGGATAACCAGACTACAATTCACCACTCCAAGGAAGACCATAAGAGGGACATGGATTGCCCAGGGAAGGGGGATTAGACAAGATCCCCTGGGTAAACTGGGGGTAATGGGAGATGAGAAGATGAGGTAACTGGATGATTGAGGCAGGAGAAGGATGGAGTGGAAGAACAATGAAAGAGTGATCTTGGTAGGAAAAGCCACTGTGGGATTAGGGAGAAACCAGGTGCTAGGGAAATCCTAAGAATTCACAAGGATGACCCCATCTAAGACTCCTAGCAATAGTGGAGATGGAGCCAGAACTGGTCTTCCCTGTAATCAGATTGGTGAATATTCCAACTCTCATTATCCAGCAACTGGCCAGGCCAGGTGGAGAGATTCCCAACCAAGCAGCAGGTCAAGCTCCAGGAGTTCAATTGAGGAGAGGGAGAGGGGAGTATGTGAGAGAGATGAGCATGATGGAGAAACCTAGAGGCAGCTGAACCGAGCTTGTGGATACTCATGACCTCATGATAGACAGCTCTCGAGCCTCCATGGGACCGAGATAGACCCACCATATGTGGGAGGCAGTGGTGAAACTTGGACTGTCAGGCCCCTGGCAATAAGAGCAGGATCTGTCCCTGGTGCATGAGTCAGCCTGTTGGAGCCCATTCCCTACGGTGGAATGCCATGCTCAGCCTTAACGCAGGTCTAGGGACTTGGTCCTGCACCAACTTTCTGTGCCAGATTTGATGACGTCTCATGGGAGCCCTTACCCATTGGGAGGAGTGAATGGGTGGTGGACTGAGGATATGGGAGTGAAAGGAATGGTGGGGGTAGAACTGTGGATTGGATGTAAAATGAAAATTTTAAAAAACCTGCAAGAGAGGATTGCATACATGGAAACATGCAGCACTATCATAATTATCCACTTAAAATAATACGTAATTAGTACTAATACACATAGAATAAATATTTAATAAAGCCTGCTCAAAGCCACTAGAGAAGCATAAAATTCCCAAATCACTCCCCCATCTTTCTGGTTGCCCCTTTTATAGCACCTGTCTCCTGCTGCCATCCTCTACAGAGCGCCTTCTCCCCACTCACCTCTAGGGTGGGTAAGGAACCTAAGAAGGGAGAAGAAGGAATAATATAGATTCAATACTCATGGATGAAGTTCTTCCAAAAATAATTTTAAAATAGTATGAATATTTTCTTTAAAAATTTACAAAGGATTAGTGTGTTGTCATTGTTTTGAGCATATTGTAAAGCAAAATTAACTGTTTTATCTCCCTTTTTATCAGTCTTTAGTCTAGAAATTTAAAAATATGATATAGATATTTATTCTAAAAATTACTAGTTGGTTGTTTAGGAAATACTGAGTACTTTGGAAGCACTAAAGGAAAGATGTAATCAGATACATGATCTATGGAACAATTTAAAATATCTTCTAAGCATTTTGGTCCTATAAAATTCTAAATTTATTTTCTCATAAAAACATTAAATGCATTTTGCTAAAAAATGAAGCCATATTTTCAATTTCTTTAATTTACACTGGTATAATAACTATTTATTATACTAAAAATTTTATTGTGTTTACTGAAAATAATAAAGATTCTTTAATAGAAAAAAAGCAATTTGAAAAGAAGTAGCTTTGGAACAGTACGTCTTTTGATGTTACTAGGAGACACAATATCACAGCAAAGTCCTTGATCCACTGTATCTTAAATATTTCCACCCCTTATCTGTTTTGTTTCATGAGTCTTGTATGTGGGAGTGTTTTATAGATGTATATTGGCACTGGACTCCACAACGCTGGATTTTGATTGGTTGTGGTTTTCTTTAATGGTCTCTGTCTATTGCAAAGACATTTTCTTGATGATTGGTGAAGACTACACTTATCTATGGGGTTAAGGACAAATGTTTATAGATTATTGTTAGGGATTGTGTTGGTTTAGTAAATTAGTGGTTGTAGATTCTCCTTCAATAACAGTGATTTTACTAGCACTAAATATCTGGTTAGGTTCCAGTACCCGGCATGGTATCTTTCTTGTTCAGTGAATTAGAGAGTCGCTGATGGTTACCACAGGACACCAGTGAGCATGCCAAGCTAGATGGGGTTCAGGAGCCCATGAGACCTTCCACCCTAAACAAAGAAGTATAGACAATGGAGGAAAGCTGGAAATGACAGAAATGGTTCTCTGCAGGGAAGAGAATGCCAGCTGGTTGTCCAGTGTGAAGCCATCAGTCCTGAAAACATACAAGTAACATTATATGGACAACATATTATAATAAGGATATGTTTGTACATACACTATATAGATCCAAACAATAACAATTAGTGTAAAAAAAATGCCATGGATTTGAAGAAGAGCAGAAAGGTGTTATAAGGGAGGGTTTGAAGGGAAGAAAGGGAATGAAAAAATGTAGTAATTAAATTACAATTTCAAAAATAAAAAGTAGCAGCTACGATGGCTTTTACTGTTAATTTAGTATGAAATAATGTAACATTGCTTCTGAAAGAAAAAAAAAGAAGAAATCGGTGTGATCTTTCCAAAGAGAGTCTCCCCCCCCCCCATTTTGCCGAGTATTCGGTTTTATTTTCAAGATATCATCATTTAATGTTATTTGTGCAATTTAATCGCTGGTAACTTTAAAAATCTAGAAATATTCTAGCTCAAATAAAAACTCCGTAGATATATCTTAGAGGTTAAGAGTAGTGAATGACTTCCCAGAGAACCCAGGTTCAATACCCAGCACCCATATGGCAGCTCATAACTGTCCACAGCTTTAGTTCACAGGGTTCTGGCACCCTCTTCTGGTCTCCATGGGAACCAGGTAAGCAAGTGGTATACAGACATACATGCAGGCAAACAACTACACTCTCTCACTCTCTTTCTTTCTTTCTCTCTCTCTCTCTCTCTCTCTCTCTCTCTCTCTCTCTGTCTCTCTCTCTGTCTCTCTCTCTGTCTCTCTCTCTGTCTCTCTCTGTGTGTGTGTGTGTAGTAATTTTAAAAAACAAAACTATACTAACAATTGCATTAGTGGTAGCATTGTTGGGAGCACATATCCTGCTACTTAGTGGTTTCCACTTCTGTGAGGTCTCTCTTGTACATATGACACACATGAAATACATAGGTTTCTTCAAGACTACCTCTGTCCACCACCCTTATTTTAACACCCATTTTCTTATGTAACAACTGTCTTTACAGGGCAGATTTCATGATGCTGAAATAAAAGATTTATGCATTAGGTAAGAGTATGAAAGTACTGCTCACTCCCCACCTCAGGCAACGATGGCAAAGAATTCAACATGATGTGTCAATCAGCTGTGGCATGATTTGCAGAATAATTTTAGGGATGGATGAATTCCTCAGGCTACTATTGCAGATTTCAGTTAGAACCTACACAATAATTATAGTGTACCTAGACCTAACAGTATGCAAAAAAATACAAGCTTTGTTCTCCATAAACCAAAGAGTAGTTGAAATGGTTTGGTTGTGTTGCTTCATTTACTGTGTTATGTAAATCTAAAACTATTTCATTATTTGATAATACTTTCTTACATTAAATAAAATTTTCTGAGACAATGAGCTTAACAAAAGAAAGTATATATTTATATTATCAAGAAATTTTATAAATATAATATTCATAATAAAATATTATTGATAGATAATTCCATTAAGCAAGCAAAATATTACATCTTCTGTAAAGAAAAGAAGGAAGCACACCAAAGAAACAGTGATATGTTTTCCAGAACAGAAGGATAACCATAGCAGAAGTTCATAACTGCATAAAATATCTTTACGGAACTTTAAATTATGATTTCACTCACTTCTAAATAAAACTTGTGAATTTTAAGTTCCAAATTGAATTCTTTGGACATATAAAAAACAAAATAAGTGCTCTTAATTTTTAACTTTGTAACAGAAGAAAAACTCTTTCAGAGAAATCATAATTTAAAAAAAATATAGCCAATGAGTATCAATTCTATTAGTAATTAGCCTTTTTCTAATTCATATGCAAATAAAATTTTAATCTTGAAGAAAAATATCTGACATTATTGTAACTGATGAGGTATACTGAATTAAAAAGCTAAACAAAATAATTTTTTACACTGATAATACTAGCATTAATTGTGTCCGAGAAATGCATTGTGGTACAAGAACTATATACTCTTACTATTAAATAAGTAAAAATACATCTGAAATTTATTAGAATCCTTGCATAATTCACTTCTATATACAAGCAATAAAATATTTAATCAAAATAGAGGCTGCATTTATCAAAATTATTGCATTTGTATACATTTTCAGAGTGCACCTAAGAAATATGTAACAAAGAAATTAAGTACAAAATGAAAAATATTCAGAATAACAAAAATTACTTTCACTACATTTTGTTTGTAATTAATCATACTTAAACATTTAAATCACAGAAGAGCTATTTTGTAAACCAATGAAACTGTACTACATTTCAGACAGAATATATTATTAGCAAATTCTTTATTTTATCTACCACTTTTTCAATATTAGTCAGCAATATTTACTTATTCAACAAATGGAATGTCTAAAATAGCATTTAAAACTTTTATTAATTGCACTTATTGGAAAGCAAGATTCCAGTGTAGAAGATAATTTATTCCTATAAAAATAGAGGAGAATTTGAATTAATTAGTGATGACTCAAAAATATAAGAAATGTAATAATTTGATTTAAAATATCATGGCATGAAATCATTTATATAACTTCTATATCCAGGTAGGCAAACTATGCTTTTATAGTCTCACAGTATCACAATGTTGAAAAGATAAAAGGGGTATAAGTAGAAAATTTGATTATTTTCTTACAAAATATTTGTCTATATACCATAATAAAATTAAACACCAAATATTTGAGGAGCTATCTGTAGATAAGTAGTTTCTATTTTTTTTTCACTACAAATTTCAAATAAAGACTGGCTAGATGGTTCACTGAGTAAATAAAGATGCTACCTAGCAACCCTGACGAGCTGAGTTCAAACTTCAGAATCTCCTTCAATTTCTCCTCTGACCTCTGTGTGTGTGTGTGTGTGTATACATACATATGTATGTATGCATGCATGTATACAAACACATGAGCACACACTCACTTTCTCTTACTACCCAATAAGAATTTGATCTGAAATTTCTATGAAACTTTATGTGTTAAGAAAATATCTTCTCAATTAAGAACACAATTCAAAAGTAGCTATAGATATATGATACTCACTTCCAACTATGCTTCATCATTGAAAAGAGTTTCAAGATAAATTTTTAGACATAAGGCCATACTTCAATAATAGGTGTATTCTATGGTAAACACTAGTTTGTGTATTAGATAAATGATGTTTAAAAACTTATTAAAACTTTTACACATATCAAAAATAAAGATTCTACTTTATTTTTAAAGTCAAGTTGATGAGTTTTGACAGATAATATATCAACTTCATTGCTTTTCTATCATGGATTATTTTGGTTTGGGTGTTGGATAAGTACACAAAATATATCTGACTCCAAAAGTGTATAATTTACTGTAAAGCTCTGCACCTTTGTTCCAGATGCCTATTCTAACTTATAGAAGTTCATAGAACTGGATAGAATTCGATTTGTTTTATTTTAATGTATGGTGTTTATATTTGTTTGTGAGTTTTTAAATAAATTTTGTCAAATTAAAAAATAAAGTTTAGAAAGATAAAAATAATTGTTTGACATTGTCTTCAGGTAAAATATTACTTCGAACAGAACTTTGTTTATTCATATATTTTCTGAAAAGAAAGAATGTGTGAGTTCACCAGCACAATATAAACATGCACATGTATTTTTATAAACAGAGTTTAAACATTTTATGACTTTATCATTGAGGGAACACTTTTGGTTCTCTAAACTATCCTGTTTCTGTGCCAAATTGTATCAATTCCATCATCATTGTTATTGGCTCTAGGATTCTCTGCTACCTGCTTCTGTTCACAAAATATCCCACAAAGTATGTTCTAAAAATATCAAAAATAACATAGGTGTTTTATAATGGAGACATAGGAGACTTTAGAGCGGATAAAGCATGCTAGTTGAACTGCACAATTTTACAAGTCAGAAATCACATGTTTCTGCCAATTTCTTTCTTTGTAAGGATTTCTTCATGTGTTGTTATGATTTTTTAAAAGGTGAAATGAAAAAGAAAGAAAATATAACAGTATATATTTTTCTGGATTTAGTGTTTTTTCTTTCCTGGTTTGAATCATTTGGAATATTTTCCATACTTTCAAAATTAAATGAAAATAACAATTTAGGGTCTTGACATTCAATTTGTGGCTTTAATGCTGACTTTAGGAATGAACTGATCATATTTATCCCAAGACTACTATTATGATGTAATTTCCTTTCTACAAAACAAAGAAATTACCAACTCAAGATTTATTGATTGTGGAGAATGAAGTCATATTCATGTTTCAAGAGGTAAAACAAACAAGTTTTCTTCAAATTGTTACGGCTCAACATCTGTGTCTGAAGCCTCAAAAACCAATATGTTCCTATTTTCTGGCATAAAACTTATTTGAGACGTTTCTGGATTTCAGAAGGAGAGGAGGAAAAGGAAAAGGAGGAAAGGTTGCATGCTTTGAGTATTTGTTGATTAAAAACAAATATTGTGTGGACCTCTCTTCATAAATCATTTGACAGTCTTCACATATACTAAAAAGTGTAACATGCCACTTTTCACCTAAAAATTAAAAAAAAAATTGACCTCAGGATGTTTGTACCACTATCATTATCATTATTACTCTTTGAAAATGATAAGACTTTTTCTGCTGCCATGCATGGGTAACTAGATGCAAAAAAAATAGTATGCATATATATTTTAAAATGTTTTCCATCCTCATTATTCAGATACTCTATATTTCAATTAATCTATTCACTAAAGTTTGGTTTAACTCCAAAATCAACAGCAAATACTCAATCACAGGTATGCAGGCAGTAGAAAATGAAATCCCTTCATATGCATACTGCCAGTGCAGTCTGCAAAATACTATTTGGTAATTTTGTTTTAGCTCTTAATGTAAGCAGCTCTCTTTGGGGGTTTATTTGCTACTGTTGACTTTTTTCTTGCCTTTTCTGTTTGGCTTTGCGATTATCTTTTTGTATGTTTATTTTTTTTGCATTTGGGGACTCCAAATGATTTCACTGTTTAAATTAGAACCAAAAAGTAGTGATAAAATATTATCCATGGTTCCTGACAGGAAGATAATGCTGTACTGCACCATACAGAGGTAGATCCATCAGAGCATCTTCATCTTCATTCAAACAGGACTTTCAACACTGCTGATCATGTGTTCACTATCCAGGAATCAACAGCCTATTTTACATGAGAATACAAACATAAAATAAGATTATGTATTGACTTACTAATCAGTTTTATAACTACGTCTTATGAGACCCTAGTGCAACATTTATCTATGAATCGGTGGCTCAATGTTTGTTAATTCAGTGTATAATGGTAATTTTATAAAACCTATCTATGAAAATTGACCATATGATTTTAAGAGTTGATCTTTGTTGTTGGCTGATGTGGGGTTTCCCTCTGTATGCTGTGATTACCATTAATGAATAAAGAAACTGCTTTAGACCTATAGCAAGACAGAACTTAGGTAGGCAGGGAAAGATAGGCTGAATGTTGCTAGTAAGAAGAGCAGAGTCCAGGAGATGCCATGGATCTGTTTCTGGAGATAGATGTGCTGAAACTTTACTGGTAGGCCACGACCTCGTGGTGATACACAGATTAATGGAGATGGATTAAATTAATATGTAAGTGTTATCCAATAAGAAGGTAGAGCTAATTGGCCAAACAGTGATTTAATTAATACAGTTTCTATGTGATTATTTCGGGTTTAAGTTAGCAGGGCAGCCAGGAACCAAACATGCGACCTCCTTGCTACAGTTGGCTTGAATAGGTTTAGAATTACATAAAACATACACCTATGTGATTGTCTGAAAGTATTTTCAGAGGATATTAACAGAGAATGGATGTCACCATTCCATGCCCTGGCCCCCTAGACTGAATAAAAAGGAAAGGAGAAAAAGCGAGCTGAGTAGCAACATCCATTTCTCTCTGCTTCCTGACTACTGATACATGTGACCTGCTACGTCATCTCCTGTTGCATAACTTTTCTGCCTTGATGGGCTGTACCCTTAAATCATGAGTCAAAGTTACTATTCTTCTAGTTGTTTTTCTTAGGTGTTTTGTGCCAATAACCAGAAAAGCAACTAATCCAGACTTTATAGTGAGTAGGACTGTTGCTCTGACTACCTCATCATGTGGTTTGTAGGCCTTTGAAACTGACTTGTAGGAGTAATATGGAAGAGTTTTAAGCTGCGGGCTATAGAAACCCTACCATAATGTAAGCAGAGTTCAAGGGGCCATTCTGATAGAAGTATGTAAGACAATATCCTGAAAGAAATGTAGGCAGTGAAGTCTACCACAAGGTTTCTTTAGGAAAATGCTCTATGGGCCCTTCATGTTGAATTCCAGCAACAAATATGGCTGTGTTCTGTCTTTTTAATGAGAAGTAAGGTAAAGTCAAATTCAAGGATAGTCCAGTTGTTTGCTCAAGGAAATTTCAAAATAGCACAGCAGTTGGGCTGTAGTGTGATCATTTCCTACTAATCTCAATCACATAAATCAGAGAAAGCAGAAAAGGATGTGCATGAAAAAGTGTGCCTTTTGACAAGGAACAGGTACCTGAGTTTGAAGTTGTAGACAAGATAGCTACAAAGAAAGCTATACGTGTTTTAAAACATTATTAGAATTACAGGGAAACTCATGATCTGCCATAAGACAGCAGGATAGGAATTCTGAGGGCAAAATCTAATGCATCCTAGGTTTTAACTTCATTGCAAAAGTGCAAATCCACTACAGATAAGAGAGGCTGAACTGAGAATCCCAGGAAAATGTTCCCTGCTCCTTAATAATCTAAAAGAAGTGTTTGTCCTAATTCATCCATCAAGGTACACAGAGGCGACAACAGATGTAGGAGTCTGGGAAATGTTGTATCTCATTCTGGACGTAAAACTTGGCAGCACTGTCTGTGTGACTCAGCAGTTAGACAAAATGCAAGAACAGCAGTGGGGTATGGAGGCCTGGAAGCTTGTACCACAGTTCTAGAAAGTCATGGAGACCAGAGAAAATGTTTCCTAGGATTGGGATTTCCTGCAAAACGGTCCTAAGAGGCTATTGTATAAACTTGTGAAGGTAAAGTCTAAGTTGCCATGACAACCCCAGGATGTTTCAGAAACTAGGATCATTGGATGTCTGAAGCAGTAAAGCTGAAATCTTAGAGTGAAGCCAAGCCAAGAGAGAGGCTATGTTTTTAGAGGTTGTAGAACTGAAAAGGCAGGGTTGCCTAAGCCTACTGAAGACCAGGTGATACAAGTGACCCAAAGCTCCAAGCACTAAACATGAAGCTACCGTGTTTGTTAGCTGTCCCGCTGGGTTTCTGTCTTGCTTTAGTCAACTATTCCCTTGCTATTTCCCAGTCATGCCATGGATAATAGGAACGCTTGTAGTAATAGGAGCTGCGGGGCTGCATCCCCAGCACCCCGGCCGCCTGCTAGCTTATGCCTCGAAATAATTACACAGACACTGTATTCTTTTAAACACTGCTTGGCCCATTAACTCTAGCCCTTACAGGCTAATTCTCATATCCCTATCAACCCATCTCTAATAATCTGTGTAGCATCAGTCTTACCGGGAAAGATTCTAGCCTACGTCCATCCTGGGTCTGAGCTTCATGCTTCTGCCTCAGAGAGCAGAGCTATCGCGTCTGCCCGGGAGAGGGGAGCATGCGTCTCTGAGCTCACTTCCTCTTCCTCCCAGCATTCTGTTCTGTTTACTCCACCTACCTATGTTCTAACCTATCAGGGCAAGCAGTTCCTTTATTTAATTAACCAATGACCTTCTTCCATCAAACGCTTACTCTGTGTCATTGCACATTGGATGTTTTTGACTTGTGTATTGTTTTACAAGTTAATAGTTTTTCTTGTTTTTTTTTTTTAATAGTGTTGAAACTGTTAAAACTATGTAGGTAACCTAAATGCCTTTTTTTTACTTTGAAATTATCATGAGACTTTGGGGGTCAGCAATGGGATGCCATATCTTAAAGGGGGTGTGTGCATTTTGAAAGTTTAAAAAAAACAGTCAATTTCTTTCTTTAATTTTTAAAACTCAAATTTCTGAGAAGTCAGGCAGAGACCCCTTCCAGGAGTTGCCTGTCCGCTGATTTTCCTAAACGAACTGTGAGAAATTAGGGAACTGGGCACAGAATACCTTTCCTACTGAGAAGTTACGTAGTAGTTCTCTCAGCAGCCTGGGAGCACATATACCCTCATCAAAGTAACCTGTAAAAACAAACAATGTCGTTTCTGCATAGTTTGGCTTTGAAACAAAAGTCCTTATTCCCCAAAATAATATTATCAGATGTCGACTCCCACACAGTGTCCGAAAGAAACGTTATTTAGTTAAAAGGTGGAGTGTATTTTGATGGAAATTGTACTGGAGTCCACCTAAGTGGTGTGAAACTAATGGAAAGCATGGGGTGTCACAATTTCTCACACCCACATTTCAAAACAAATTTTATTCCATAGTCACATGTATGTCATAGTTTTAAAAATATCCATTTTAAGTCTCAAATGTATGTGTGTGAAGAGTTTGTCAACAATTATCATTCAGTAAAAGCATGTTCTCCTTGACTTTTCCTGGTGTGGTTTGGCTTGGGCAGAGGAGACTGTTCCCCCACTGAGTCAACAGTCACACAGTGAAGCACCAGCTCACATAGACCATGACAAACAATAGGGCCTATTTCTCTTCCTTACCTACCTATTTCAATACATCACAGTGTGCTCATTGATTTTTAAGGTAGAAATTCTATAATATAGAAGTACTGAGGCCTTGCAAAATCGAAACACAGATGCATGCACCTGAAAACGATGCTACAAAGGGTGACTAATTATCATTTTATTCCTTGCATAAACCCTACTGGACAAGGAAGAAAATCCAGATAGCCCTTGTTGGCCCACGAGGACTTCTACCTGACTTGTCTGCAGGTAACTCTTCCATCACTTTTCCCACCTCACTCCTCTTCCAAGTAAACCAGTCACATTGTCCTGTATGCACCTTGAACAACTATATCTCTGCCTTGGAGACCTCTTTGCATTTTCTTTACAGCTGGAATTCCAACGTTGCTAACATATTCTTATTCGACTCTCAATTTACAACTTACCTGTTTCTTTAGAATCTTTCCCAAACTAAACCTAATGCTCTGAAACCCTAATTAAATAACTCCCAGTATAATTTTCACAGCCTTCACTTCCTAAAACCTGTTGTCCTTTTATTAGTTGATGTGTGCGTTGCCTGTCTCCTTTCCTGGAATACACATCGGGGATTATCTTCAGTTCCAACCCTTTTCTAGTCTGTCTCTAGAGAACTGAGTAGAACACAGAAAAGACCATCAAATAGTTTCTGGGATAAAAGCCCGAATTGTTCGGATCTGCTTTGTTCAAAATGTAGTCTTTCAGGCGAATTATAAACTGAATTGTTGCATAGAGTCCTGCTGCAAAATAAAACATGTCACTTTTAACTATTTATTTTGCCTAAATAATGTGTAAAATATTATTTTGGTTTAGATTTATTTTTTCCTTTTTCCCATATTTTAGTCCCTTGAAAAATTACAATATCAGTCAATAAACATGGAATGAGATTTTGCAAGAACTCCTAAGACGTGCAGGCCAACACAGTCTCCACATAAGCGACAGCAATATGTCTCCTTGGGTAGGAGGTAGGCTTACACTTGCTTGGGTGTGGAAGGCTTAAGACAGAGAACTCTTCCTAACTATCGAAACTGTGAAAGATAGAAATAAAGGTAATGGCTAAAATCCAGCCCTCGGTGCTGTCAAAGTAAAAGAGAGACTTTCAAGAAAGATGATAAGAAAAGCAGAACTGCTTTCCAGCCGCACTTAGACACGCGGGTGCAATCTCTGACCTGAATTTCAACCCATGATGGAAAATCTCTCAAGAGCGTCCTATGGAGCAAGACATAGTCCCCGATAAACATGCAGTGAGATTTATTGTTCACTTCAGAAATCATCCCCTTACAGAGCAGGAAATGTGAAATGCTCTCTCCTGTTTCCCCTCACTAGGACACATGTCCTCAAGCACAAATCCCACTTGGCCAGTCTCCTCGCCGTACCTTTTTGACTGTAGGCTTTATCTGATAATAGATTCCCAGAAACCTCACCAATCTTCCTTCCAAGTCATCTCTCATCAAGGCTGTGCACTCATCCCCTTTGAGAAGGGTTGATCTCCCCAAAGCCCTCTAAACCTTCATCAAGGTTCAGAGAAAGGTCTTGACTAGTCAGTTCTTTATGTTCAGAATTGTTTATCTTTAAAAATGGCCTAGGATACCAATAGGAAGGACAAAGTGACCAGAGAACTTGTTTTAGTGATACATATGCTTAATATTTTCAACAACATTAGGGGAAATCTCCTTTGTTTAAATAAAAGGGAATGTTATAGGACTCATAGACATTGAAGAAGGATGAAAATCCAAAGTTCTACCAAGAAACCTCTTGCTGCTACTGACACTCAGGACCCAGTTGGTGCTATTTTATTTATTTTTTCCATGGCCTTTTTCTTTGCAGAGTGAATCGTAAGATGCGCTCACACTGTGCCACCTGTACATCACAGGGTGAGGTGAAGAAGCATGTTTCCTAGCTCTAGATGCAAAAGTTCTTAATACTATAGTACACAGCCAGATCCCAGTGTAAATACCAGGAAATGTGGTGACGGTATCTATGTAGTTGTAAAACTAAAATGAGGCTGAGCGGTGGTGGCGCACATCTTTAATCCTAGCACTCAGGAGGCAGAGGCAGGTGGATCTCTATGAGTTCGAGGCCAGCCTGATTTACAAGAACTAGTTCCAGGACAGCTGCAAAGCTACAGAAAAACCCTGTCTTGAAAAGAAAGAGAGAGGGGGGAGGAGGGGAGGGAGTGAGGGAGGGAAGGAAGGAAGGAAGGAAGGAAGGAAGGAAGGAAGGAAGAGGGGAGGGGAGGGGAAGGGAGGGGAGGAAGGAAGAAAAAAGAGGAAGGGAGGGAGGAAGGAAGGAAGGGAAACTAAACTGAGTAACAAATCATCCTAAAGTGTGACTAAACTATAATTTGTAAAGTAGCTGCTTTTAACTTAATAATGCTGTCCAACAAATTTTTTTTAGGTAGACAACTATCTATTTGTTCAGAATATGTATTTAATTTGTTGAGAAGCTTTGGTAAATTAAGAGAAAAATTGAAAATAGCTCAAACATATTGTGTACTGTTCGGTAATAAAAATTTAACTTCAGTGAAAGCATGTACTTTACAGGAAAGTATAGCGATCTATCAATAGACTGACAAGCCATCCTCAGCAGCAGTCTCTGAGGCTTATTCGCTCAGAAGGCGAGAGAGGAGCTCACCAGACTGGCATTCAAGTTCACTGCCTGTGGGATAGCGAGCTCTCGTCAGTTTCCGGGCCACAAATTATATACCTAACTCTTGTCTACCAATTAAATTGTATGACTTTGGTTGTGAGGATGGCCAAAAAAAAAAAGAATGCGGCTGTCTTCTGGTAATGTCACCAGTGAGTAAAACCACCTTAAGAGTTATGCCTGGTTGATGATAAATCAGTGTGTCATTAACACATAAAAAAGGTAGCACTTTAATGTACCGAATGAATCTACTGTCAGTGCACATTCATAGAGATGTCTGCTCCCGAGGGAGGGCCTGTGAACACGCTTCACTCTGTACCTTTTCCAGTTGGTCTTATTCTTCATTGCCAATTACATGTACTCAGTTGCAGACTGACGTCTGTGAACAAGACCGAACAGAGCATCAGGACAGCCTGTGGATTTTCATGATGCCACCTCATCCTTCTGTTCTGTTTTATAGGAATATCTTATATTGCAGAAGCAGAGTTTTCTGCACTCAACGATTTCACATCATAGCGTTCAAAGCCCTCGGATAACTAAGAATATGGAAAGATGGGCCTTCCAGCCATGGCACTAGACACTGTCTTCCCATGTTTACTTGCCTCTGGCACAAGGCGGCACATTTGTATGCTGAGACGATAACTAGGGCCACACCTTTCACCATAGACAAAACCAACATGAAACAGATCAAAGACCTAAATGCTTGGCTTAAAACCAAACCATGACACTTCAAGATATCAGTGGGGAAAGATTCGTTCCAGCAGGATCCCCAAAACACAGGCAGCAAACCAAAAGTCAACAAATGGCATTCTATCAAATTAAAAGTTTTGACAACAACCGACGTTTAAGAGACAGAGAATAGAATTGTTGAAAATATTTATAAACAACAATTCCAGCAAGGAATCAACACCCAGAACACATAAAATACCAAAAAAAAACCCTCCACAAAAAACCCCATAAATAATACAATTAAAATAAGAGGAATGTCAGAATAGATATTCCTCAAAAGGAAATACAGAAATGGCCAACAAGTAAATTAAAAAACGTCATCATTGATCCTCACAGAAATTAACCAGAGTCAAAACCACAATGCAATATTGTCTCACTTCAGTAGGAATGGCTAATGTCAACAAATCTGAAGTGTTAAGTGAAATGAGGCATGCGCAGAAAGACAAACAGCACACTTCCTCACTAACTGATGGAAAACGCAGTCTCATAGGACCACAGAATGGACTATCAGTCACTAGAACCTAAGAAGAGAACACAAAATGAAGGGACAGAAAAGCACAGCTAGGCTTTCTCTTCCACACTCAGGGAACAACTTTCTTTAACAAGCTCGGTTATACTTTAGGAAAGCAGGGAGGATACAAAAGATTTCAACATATAAAAAAAAATTAATGTCAGAAGAGAAGAGTGACTTATCACTGAGCGATCACTCCAGTGTGTGCACATTCATATGTGTGCAAATCATTACCACACAGTACTTCATGCAAGTACAAAACATTTCACACCAGTAAAAAAGAAATATGAAATGAACAATAGCACTTAAATTTGTGACAGTTCATGCATATTTTTATTATTATCATCTAAAGTTCTCTTTGTGAATCTTAGTTCAATTCTTCTTCATTTGCCTGCTTGTCAAAATTTTTTATATTTCAAAGCTGGGGAGATAGCTCAGATGGTCAATTTGCTTGCCATGCAAATATAAGGACCTAAGTTAAATCCCCATATCCACTTAAAAAAAAAAGTCTGGGTGTTGTTCTAGGTGCTCGTAATCCCAGCCCTCAGGAATTGGAGGCAGGCGGATCCCTGGAGCTGCTGACTGGCCACCTCAGTCTTATTGATTAGCCCTAAACCCTAATAAAAGCCTATTTTAAACAGCTCCTAAAGAACAACACTGCATACTGACCTCTGGAATCCACATGCAAATGCACACACATACCCGTACACACATGAACACACACACACACACACACACACACACACACACACACACATCATTACCTTTCACTGAGTTTCCATGTGGATGTCATCCTTTAACCACTGGGGTGGCCACTATGAGGACTGCCTGCCTGCTGACAGTTGAGTTATTCCTTCCAGAAATGTTAAGCTTCCCTTAACTTCATGCTTGACATTAGTCTCTATATCAATTTCTTCTTACTACATAGTGTGTTTTCCTACAGATTTCTTTAAACTAGTTACTTTAAAGTAAGCACAAACTAGTCACAAGTCTTTGTGTCCAAACTGGTGTTCATATAAATTGATATGTAAACACATTAATATAAAGAACAAGCATGAGAAAGAAGCCTGAACACAAGACAGAACATTAAGCCTGTACTTTATAAAGTCCAGACTCAGCTAGAACCTGACATAAAGGTTCAGAGCTCAGTCATGAGCCCTGAATTTGGAGATCTCTTCATGGACTGTGACTGCTCTCTACTGGACAGAAGATATATCAGCTAGGCTTCAGTGTTAGTATTTCTGAAGAGAGTGGATACATCATTTTTTTCTCATACAAAAGAGCTACAGAATCACTTCTTATTCTAATTTTTTTAAATATAATTTTTTATTGAAAAAAAAAGATTTCCGCCTCCTCCCCGCCTCCCATTTCCCTCCCCGTCTCCCTTTTCCCCCCTCCTCCCTCTCCTCTCCCCCTCCCTCTCCAGTCTGAGGGGCAGTCAGGGTTCCCTGCCCTGTGGAAAGTCCAAAGTCCTCCCCGCTCCATCCTGGTCTAGGAAGGTGGACATCCAAACTGGCTAGGCTCCCACAAAGCCAGAACATGAAGTAGGATCAAAACCCAGTGACATTGTCCTTGGCTTCTCAGCAGCCCTCATTGTCCGCCATATTCAGAGAGTCCGGTTTTATCCCATGCTTTTTCAGTCGCAGTCCAGCTGGCCTTGGTGAGCTCACACTAGATCAGCCCCACTGTCTCCGTGGGTGGGTGCACCCCTCGTGGTCCTGACATCTTTGCTAATTTTTATAAGAAAGATGGTTATACATTATAATTAATATCTGAAAACTTTGATTATTTCAAAAAGAGAAAGATATATGTATTAGCTTTATTTTAAAATGTGCTTTTAAACTTATTACCAAGTTATTTCCAGCTAATTGGTATTCATATCATCATTTATTTAGATATCTTTATTACTCACTGTTCAACGAACAATAATTTAGTATGCTTGTTCTTAAAGAGAAGTTCACTATTCCCTGTATTGCAGAGAAGTAGGGGGAGAGAAAGATTTACACATGGTAGTAGCAATTCCCTGTTGGTATTTTATTAACTAAAACTAACAAAACAGTCAGACATCAATTTTGAAACTAAGAATCTAGTAATTCCAGTTTTGAAAATACAGCAGCTGCCTGGGACTGCTGCTCCCCTGATGCCGGCCCTGCTCATCCCACACTGTCAGCACTGCACTCCTGCTGCGATGGGAAACTGTTTATTTGTTGCCAATCTGCCCTTCACACCCCTCTCCATGAGTAAAGCATAGAATTGTGACAGAAGGAAGGATGAGGACTTTGCAACTTGACGAAAAGGAAACAAAGGAGCATATAAGGAAAAAAAATCACAAAATGAAATTAAATTTATAAGTTTCCAGAAAAATAACACAAAGATAAGCCTTTCTAATGTCTTCTGATTTTCAGTTCAAATATCTGTATATTACCCACAATATATTGCAGAAAGAATTATATATTAAACACTTTAATTAAAGAAATTATTTTCAAGCCGGTCTATGTGTAGTCCTGCAGTGTCCAGAGGAACACATCACAGAACATCCAGACACAGTTGGCTTTAAGAGAGACATTTTATGGTGTCCCAGGTTTTATACATCCCCTCTTCCCACATTCTTATTTCTCTGGGAGTCTCCTTTTATGATGGGAATTTCCCTCCTATTCTCAACAACCAAACTAAAATGACTTCTCTCTTTCCCTACAAAACCTCCAGAGGAAATTGAGCAGCCTTTTCCTCTCTTAGAAACTTCTTCCAGTTCCTCAGAGTTCCTCTCACTTTCCCTCAGTTTTTCGCCTTTCCGTAACCTTTCCTTAAAAACCTGATTCTGATTCACACACCTCAACAAGAGTCCGCAACTTTAATCTTCATGGTGAGACAGTGACTTCACACCTCTCCTACATGTATCGTTGAGTGTGAGTGTCTAGTAGCTTGGGGGTCATATACAACTGGACCATGAAAGGTTCCAGCATTCCTCAAACCCTGCATATCATCCCTACATAACAATATATATCTCAGCTACATAAAATTGCTATTAATTTTCTAAATAATTTTTATCTCATGCTCTGTGTGGTTCCACTTTGCCTTGACCTGACCTTTGTTACTCTAGTCTTTGCTCTCAGTTAATGCTTTAAGTTCCACTTCAGTTATAACTCTTACAGATGTTCTTTCTTGAACACCAGCTTCTCAAAACTAGAAGTAGGCTTCAGTTCTTCACTCTCCTAATAAAGCTTTCTTCCTTTCATCATGACTGTATAACTGTTCACACACCTGCTCGTATCACAGATAAAGACTGAAAATTATATTTTATTTAATCATTGTTGGAGTGGATCTTTCTTTTTCAAACAGGATCTCATGTAGCCTGGGATAGGCTTGAGTAGACAAGGATGACCTTGAACCCGTGACTCTCCTGTATCTGTCTCTTGAGCATTAGAATTACTACTGTGTCCTACCATGTCCAGTTTATAGGGAACATTTCTATTTTATGTACTTAATTCTATAATTTCATTTCAGACATACAACTAAACTTATCTGGACTGTACTATACCCTCTGGCCTTCTCAATAAACCAGAGCTGCTGACTGATGTCCTAGCAGATTACTGGAATCTCTTTGAATACTCAAATGCTATAGGCACACACTGTCTACATTTAGTAAACATTTGTGCTGTGTGTGTTAGCTGACATGAGACTCCTTACACATTTTCAACCTGAGAAGGCCACATTTTATAACTTTTATGAAGCACGGTTATTTTCTGTGATTCACAATGGCCAGAATATTATTCTTAAGTTCTCAGCATGAACTTGGATGGACACCGAGCGACTGCACTCAGCACTCAGTGTCTGCAGCATCGCCACTGAAATAAATTCACACTGTCTCATAAGGTCAGAAGAAGAATTCCTTATTGCTACTTAGATTGTCCACTCAATCTGACTTCAGGAAACAAGACTATTATTTCTATTAATCTGGCCTAAACATTTGAAATGTTTTTATAGAATTATATTTCTTTATAGAAACATTTCCCCATAACTTAGTCATTTAAAAAAAATCTTTCAGAACAGAACTGATAAAAATTATTACATTCTATATTGATTTAATTATAATTTCTGCATTGTAATGTATTTGACCTAAGTTAATTAGATTTAGTCTTTTAATATCTGACATGGAGTTTTCAGTGGATTTTGGCATACCTGAAGAGCAGTATTCTCTGAGAGGCGTTTTCAGGGGAAAAGAACAGACAGTTTCCCTGAAGGGTGTCTGTTACCAGAAAGTTTGAAACAGTTTTATGGATCTCTTTCAGAAGGTGTTTTTCCTCACCACTGCTGTAGGAGGCTGCTCATTAGTTCCCGGCTGCTCAGACCACGAAATAATCACTCAGAAACTATATTATTTGCAATACTGTTTGGCCAATAGCTTAAGTGTACTCTAACATCTAGAATTAACCTATTTCCATTATTTTATATTTTATTACGAGGGTCATAGCCTACCAGCAAGGTTCCAGCTGGCAGCTCACATTTTCACCCTCTGGCGGCTATCATGGCGTCTCGCAACTCTGCCTTCTTTCTCTCTATATATTTCTTCCAACCTGGCTATATTCTGTTAAGCCATTTGTTCAGAGCAGCTTTTTTATTCATTAACCAATAAAAGCAACACATATACAGAAGGACTTCACACCATACCACTAAGAATAACATTCTGCATGATGCTCATTTGAACAATTTGAATTGTGGGAAGTCAAAACAACCCACAAATGTACTACACAACCAAGTCCAATAGCTGTCATTTTCTTTATTTAAATGTGAAAAGGAAGTAGAATGGATTGGGGAAAAAAGAAGAAGAAGCAATGGATGTGCCTGTGAATGGCTCTTTGTGTTTCTTACTGTCAGCATTAATCGCAAACAGGTATAGTAGAATACTATTTGTGTGGTCTTGTATTTGCCATTTTGGTTATGGTATCTTCCATGTATTCAAGTCTGTGTCATTATCAAGTCTTTTTCCTCACTTGAGAACAAGATCAAAACATGACATAACCAATGAAGTACTCTGATGGTTCACAAGGGTCACAGTCAAAAGTATGTTAGAACTATTGGTAAACTGTAATTTCTGATGAGCTAGGTTATGCCATGCCATTTTTTGTTTTAGAAACTATTCATTTTATCCCCCAAAATAACGTCATCATAAGATCCAGAGAGCAGAAAGTTTAAGGAGTGAGTTAGGTGGTGGTGGATGACATTCATTCTAAAGATATTCAGATAAACAAGTTATGAAAATTGACAACTGACAGCATTGAGGGAACCTTGAGGTATAATGCAAAACCTGTGGGAAGAACCTTCAGGACACTAAAAACACTACAGGAAAGAAGGAAGAGGGAGAGATGAGCAGCAGGCAGCCCAGTAAGAATGTGTGTGCAACAGCTAAATACAGAAGATTTTTTTTTCTCAGATGGACAAGGAATCGTTGTTGGGGTTGAAGCAAAGATAAGAGGTGACTCGAATTTAGTCCAGGTCTCATCTCTTTGAATGGAACATATGTCAAATAATCTGTTGCAATTTCTATCCAACTGCACTGGGGGGCAAGGTGCTGCTAACCAAGGATATGCAGAACCAGCACAAAAATCCAGACCCAAGAGAGGACTCTCTGACTGAACACTTGCCTGCTTGACCTGTTCCCTCTACAGCAATCTGTGGGTCTTTAAACACCCACAGTTCCATAAATTACAGAGCAAAATAGGCATGGAATATGTGTGTGTGTATGTCCTCACCTTTAGATAAAGCTCTAGATAGCTTAAAATGCATTTTTATATGCACACCCTTATCCAGGTGACTTTTCAAAAAGGGATTGTAAAGCAATATTTTCACATCATTTAAATGAAGAAAAAAATCCAAATTTTATTTTCATTTTGGTGAAAAAAAAGTCCTCTTTAGTTGAGAATATTTCTTCCTGAGACTAACTTTTCCAAAAATCCAAATGCAATTGTTAGAATGAGAAAAACAACTTCACTGCGTCTTAACTAGTTTTTCAAGTTGATATCTAAATAAAAGCTTAGGGTTGTTAATCAGCAGTAATGTAAGTTAGTGGAGATATCAACTCCCAAAGTTGTGCTTCATATGTATCTTAAGGATCTCATCAGAGCAGACTACACAGACATTCACTCACCATTAAGGGTTAATTTTCTCAGGATCTAGTGCCACCCTTATATCTAACAGAATTTAACCTACTGTGATATTCTATTAGCTTACCAACAATGTTCTAAAGTCTTTTATCTTATTCATAACAAAAAGTAAAGAATAGGTATTTTGCAGAGTAACGTATTTAAAATACAATGGGATATATGTAAAATAATCAAAAGATACATCTAATCCTCATGCCCATTATACTTCATGGCGCTTCCAACACCTAGGGCATCTTACTATTCCTGCATAAAGCAAAGGATATCGCAATAGAAACACTCAGAAAATAGTCAATCTGTGATTTAGTGTTGTAAACCATAAATAATATGTAAATGAGAAAATAACTTAGAAGTTCAAAATTCTACAGAATTAATGACTTGAAATCTATGGCTGTAAAGTAAGTGCATATGACAGAATAAACGCTATCCAAAGGTGTGTATATGATCCCCAGGATCTACAAATGTATTGCCTTTTATGGCAAAGGCTCATCTTGAGATGGAAAGATTATCCTGATGGGTAGGCGCACTGTAATAACAAAGTTTCTGTGAATAAGGGGAGAGAGCAGGAGCAGAGCCAGAAGGGGGGATATTTTAAGATACAAATTGAGGATGAGAGCCAGAGATTCAAAGATGCCTTGATTCTGGCTTTGAACTTGGATGAGCATTTTAGGAGGCTGGAAATTTAAGTGGCCTCTGGAAGGCAGAAAGGACAAAGAAACACATGATCCCCAAAAATCGCCAGGAGAAATGAGACTCCACTCATCATTCATTTTGGACTCTGTAACCATAGATAATAAACCTAAGTCACTTTACTCCACTAAATTTATTGTCATTGAAAGAGAGAATTAACACAGATTTGATAATGAATGCAGAGGTACTATTATAACAGATACTTAAGAATGCAGGAGGAGCTTTGAAATTGAGGAAAAGGTACAGGCTGGGATAAGGCCAAGAATGTGAGAAACCCCAAAGAATGTGAGTTTGCTTTGAACACAAGTGACCTGGTCAAAGGCCTGGCTGGGAAAGAGTCAGGGTGAAGTGGAGGGTGTGGTAGAGAAACCCTGTATCATCCCACATGCCTACATAGTCTCTCTGTCGACAGAAATCTGAGCACCCAGGAAACTCCTGGGAAGAATGAGTAGGAAACAAAAGGCATTGCTTCAGAGCTGGGGGTCAGGACCTTTATTGTACAGGGTAGACAATGTCACATGACCTATTTCTTGCAGTTATGTAGAAAGTAGATTTTTAGTGACTGTGTCCAGGTTCTTCTTTCCACAAAGAATAAAGCATGAGAAGAAAAAGCTAGACTGAAGGAAGAACTCTTCAGAAAAAGGGAAGGTAAACTTGATAATACCGGAATTCCGTGGCCTATTCAGATGGCAAAAGATGCAAAGAACAAGTTAAGAAAGTATCTTCTTAAGACAAGCTCAAGAGCATGAAACCTCTTGCAATTGCCTCAGATATATCAAGGAATCTAAACATTTACTCCCTCAGAACACTCCATGGAAAGATTAGGATGGCCACTGATAAAGGCCTCCGTCATCTCCACAGTTTCCTTATTGATTCTTTTGTTAGAAACTACGCTGTGTTTGCAGGGCTTCATGGCACAGAGCAAATTCAAATAGCCGGCCTGAGTCTCAGAACAAAAGAGAGAGAATGCCTAGGGCACAGCTCAGCCAATGCGATGCCATGGCTCAGTTGTGAGTAGTAAAGAGGTAAATTCTTTCATTTGATGCAGTTTTGCAGTCCTAAACTCGTCTTTTTGATTTATAGTCTTACTACATTGTGGGGAAAGATAATTTGAATTTGGTAATATTTATGCCTTTCTATGTTTTAAATGGAAATAACCACAGCTACTATTCAATGCTGGTTTCTTATCTCTGTATGATACCTTTGGGACAAATAACTTGTTTTCTCATTTTAGAGATGAAGACATAACTTCCCTTTAGGAGAGACTGAAACTGGAGCCCCATCCATATCTGACTTCTATGTTGTCAATGATAAATTTTGGTTCTTTGAGCTGATGAAGTATAGATGAGATCTTTAAATTTAGTATTGAAACATTTTTAAACTATGGCAGACACTTTGGGGAACCTTGGGATGAATAAATGTGTTTTTTATGTGATCCTTGAGGTCCAGATAATACATGGGGTATTCAGCTTGCTGAGACGTTCACATCCGTCTGGAGGAAACTGTCATTTGGAAGACTGGAAAACTGACGCTTTTTACTAGCTACAGGGAAGACAGAAACCCAGCGAAGGAAATATCTACCGGCAAATATCTATCTAAGAGCAGCTTGTTGAAGACTTGCGTTTGCCAACAGAAAACAAATAAAAGTTGAATGAAATCCAAAATTCATGTGTTTGAAAACCACTGCAAGGAGTGTAGCAGTATAACAGAGGAACTCTTAAGTCAGGAAAACCAGCAGGCTCAGAAGGGATCTGAAGGACAGAGATACTAATTCCAGCACATTTGTGTTCCCTTCAGCTTAAGGAGACGTTCGGGTGCAGACTGACGCTATGGGATCTTGGTGTGCTTAAGATGTAGTCAAAATCAGGGAGCTCAGAGGCCTTCACTCAGAGAGCTTTCCCCTCACAAATACTGCCCAGAGTTGAGACGCACAGGATGGAGAGATAAAGGACTAACACAAAACATCTGATTAAGCCGAAATTTCAATGTTTTTTTCCCCCTTACTCTGAGTAGACAAACATTCTGGAGGGAGGGGCCCTGTGAACAGAGCAAAATAAACCAGAAAGTCCTGGGGGAAACAGAGAGCTGAGAGCTATGGCTCTTTGTGCTGTGGTTACTTAAGGATTCTGAATGCAGCCAGAGCCTGGGAATCGGGAGTTTTCCTCTGGGGTCTAAGAAAACCGGCAGATGTTTATGAATCATTTGGAATAAGAACTTTTTTTTTAAAAAAAATGGAGAACTCTAATGTCTCAAAATGTGATCTGTATTCCCTAAACATACATAGTCCATTTGGAACCCAGATAATCTAAAAGGTCACATGATGAAGCTAAGCACTGTATTGAAAAGATAACAATGCCTTCCACACTCTTGGTCCTAAGGGGGAAAATGGTAATGTGATCCATGTCCCAAAGAAAAGATTCCTTATTGGTGATCACAACACCCCATCCAATATACCCAGTGGAGGGGTGCAGCTCCCACTTAACAACAAACATCATCAGCTACAATTATTTCATATGCAATGTATTCAACCAAAAATCATAATTATGCCAAAAGTTCCCCCAAGATCCCAGGGCTAAACATTAGGAAAAATATCAAACCATATGAACAAAGAAAAAGTATGAAATTATTACTAAATGATTTCCAAGTAGGTTCAAAGAAGGAAATGAATAAAAATAAGCAACTAAGAAATAGACACAAAATAACTGATATATTGATTCTATGTCCAGGTTTTTTTGTTTGTTTAAAAAAAATTCTCTGAAAATGAAAACAAATGAAAAATGTTTTCCATGGATCAAAAACTAATAGAATTTATCTCCAGGTGACATACATCAAAAGGTATATTAAGTTCTTTGAAGGTGTTCATGGTTTTTGCCTCAAGCTCTCTGTGCACCCGAGGATTAACTTAAACTTCTGATCTTCCAACCTTCATCTCCCTCTTGTTTGATTCTGGGTGGCCATTTCCATGCCTGCTTTCTACAGAGCTGGACAGCTATGCTGTACCAGCTCTACAGCAGTTAACTGAGCTACATTCTCCACCCTTAAATGCAGCATGTGAAAAAGAATTAACATGGGATTTTAAAAAAGAATCATAAAAAGAGGAAGAATAAATGTGTGGGCTAAAATCAACAGACTTGATTTTTAAAATATAGAATAATGGTGCCCAAAGTACTTGAATAAAGAGTATGTGCATATGTAAGAGAGGGGGGGTGCCAATAATAATGCAAAGAACAGAACTGTTGTAAACAAAAAAACAAAAACAAATGTGTGTGATGGGTACTGTTGGCTGCCAGTTGGAGAATTTAGTATCACCTGGGAGATGGGTCTCTGCACAAATCTTTGAGAGATTATCTTGGTGACATTGATTGAGATTAATTGTAGCTTAGTTAAATCTCACGCAGAGAATCCTGGACTTTGTGAAGTGGGGAAAAGGAATGGACTGGCAGCTCACGCTCATCCGTTTCCTGACACTCATGACCAGCTGCTTCAAGTCGCAGCTGCCTTGATGTACCTTCCATGCTGGACTGCATCTTGACTGTGAGCTACAATCAACCCCTTCTCCCTCAACCTGATATTGTCACAGTATTTTAACACAGTGAGAGCAAAGGAACTAATAAAGTATGTTTTAGGATTCTAACATTATTTTACAATTAGAAATGTGATAATTTAATATAAAATATTTCAAAATGTAGTAAAAGGATGTCAGTAATAGATTAGCAGTAGGGGGAATGCAATTTGCCAACCCCCCCCCAAAAAAAAGTAAACAGCAGAGGAAACAAGTGGCTCAAATGTGAGACATGTCCCATAGGCTCATGTGTTTGAACATTTGTTTCCCAGCTGCTCATTCTGCTTGGAAAGCTGTAAAATCTTTATGAGGTAGGACATCACTCACTACTAAAAGGAATGATTATCTGGAGGCAGGCACTGAGGCTCTGTAGCCTGGCCCCACTTCCACTTGACCCGGCAACTGCAATGTGACCAGCTGCCTCCTGCTCCTGCTGCCACCCCTTCCCCACCGCGATGGACTCTAGCTCCTCAGTTTAAACTTTGATGCAAACATTTTACTTGATTTTTTATTTATTGTTCTGGCTGCACCTTAACTTCATGGTAATTGTTTTCATGTAATTGTCTTAATGGCATGGAGAGAGGGCTCAGCGATTAAGAGCACTGCCTGCTCTTCCAGAGGTCCTGGGTTTTATTCCCAGCAACCACATGGTGGCTCCTAACCATCTGTAATGAGATCTGGTGCCCTCTTGAGGAAAGGACTGTGTCAATCGTCCTCATCAACTTAGACCATGAAACCCAATATGGACAAGTTCAACAGAACTGCCATATATGGGCTGCCCATGCATGCTTCATCATTGCCAGTGCATAAATTTCATTCAATTCATTCAACTGTCTTAATACATCATTTTTAAACTAAGAAAAACTGAAAAAAATATTTTATTTAGCTGAGGTGTGTGTGTGTATGTGTGTGTGTGTGTGTACCTGTGTGTGTGTACCTGTGTGAGTAGAGGCCAGAAGAGGGCATTGTTTCCCTCAAAGCTATAGTGACAAGGGTTTGCAGGATTATGAGTGCAGGGATCCTAAGTTTATACTCTTGATTGTGCAATGAACACTCAACCACTGAGTCACCTCTCCAGGCCTCATATGATTTTGTCCTAATTTACATCCCTTGAACGCTGCTGCTAATAGTGACAGATTTAACTTTTATGTAAGCCTGAATACTTAATTAATATTAGCAACACACGAATTCTTTACACATTTGAGAGACTTACATTATGTATAACAGATTCTTTTAAGAAACATTAATAAAGGACAGGGGCTGAGGAGATTGCTCAGTGGTTAAGAAACACTAAAACAGAACTGAGCGATGCTCATCAAGAACACATATTTATTGTTCTTGCAATAAATCCAAGTTTGATTTCAAGCCCCCCTACGGAGTGGGTCACGACAGCCTGTATCTCCAGCTCTATGGATATCTGATACTGCTGGTCTCTGCAGGCACCCACATCTACGGGCTCATAATCACACAAAGATACGCATACATAAAAATAGGATAAATCTTTTTTAAAAAACTAAATATAATAAAACTACCATTGTTTAAATGAATATATAAAGCAAAACTTTACCTAGAATTGGAATTTAATTATCAATATGATAGACTATACTAAAAATGTTACAATGGCTCTAAAGTAATGCTTTTAGGGTCTAAGATCAATCAAATACCTCCAAAAGAACATTATGCCAAATCTAAAGAAGAGCTAATCAACAAAATAAGAGTGGGGATCAATATATAGGTAGATAAATGCCACTTTCAGAATTTTCTTTCAGAAAATGAATGATATTGACTTGAAAAAATAGAAAAGTAACACAAATTATTGGCGCTTATAACGCAGAAATTAAAAATGTTTAGAAATATTATGAACAACTTTATGTCAATGTAAAAATTTATACTACAGACAAATTATTTTAAAATACAAATTTCCAAAGCAAATAAAACTACAATAGCTGATTAACCCAACACTGAGTAAGGAAACAGAGACTATACTTAAAATGTCTGAGCCCCGGGTGCTTTTACTTACAAGTTTGAACATTGATCTCTTTTACGTAAAGGAAAAAACGGTGCTCGTTCATGACCTTTCAGAATTCTCCTAGAACAGAAATGATACAAACATTTTCCATCACTTTTATGACCCTATCATCATATTGATACAAAACACAGTGAGAGATTCAATATTAAGGTTCCGCACCCATCTCTCATGTAAACATAATCAGTAAAACACTAAACAAAATATCAGCAAGTCAAACTTTACGCTACATACACAAACACACACACATATATGTATAGATAGACAGAGGCAGGCGTAGAGATAGAGTACTATAACTAACCTAAGAACAAGCCCAAGAATGCAAAATGAGGTTGACACTCAGAAAACACCCAATATAATTCATTATACAAACATTTAAAAAAATGAGTAACATATTCAAATGTTTGACAAGGGGACTAGGAAGCTGGCTGAGCAGTTAAGAACATGTACTCTTCTTGTGGAATCCCAGTTTGTGTTCCAGAACCCATGTCAGGCAGCTCCCAACTATCTATAACTCCAAACCTAGGGGTTCTGACAACTTTCCTGGCCTCTGTGGTGTCCATGGAGACTGCTCGTTCATTTCCCAGCCACTCAGACCCAAAATAATCATTCAGAGACTATATTAATTACAATACTGCATGGCCTATTAGCTTATGCATATTTCAAGCTAGCCCTTACATCTTAAATTAACCCATTTATATTAATCAGTGCATCACCATGAGGTTGTGGCCTACCAGCAAGGTTCCAGCATCTGTCTCCTCCAGTGGTTACATGGTGTCTCACTGAATCCGCCTATTTTCTGCATTATCTCTGCTTGGAATTCCTGCCTTACTGTATTCCGCCCTATGATGGGCCCAAGCAGCTTCTTTATTCATTAACCAAAGACATTCACAGTGTACAGGATATTAGCTTAAACTCAAGTTGTCAGATCTGGAACTGGGCATCCTGAACTCAGGTCTGAATGTTGGAGTCAGAGTACAGGTCCTCAATGCTCTGGTCTAGGTACTGCTTCTGTCACCATTATAGGTCTATCCTGTTCAACTCTGTCGTGTTCTCTGATATAGCTATAATGCATGCATCTAGAAAAATTTGATGCATGACTACTATTTAAAGAATCTTCAGAAGTTAGTAATAAACGACTAAAAGTGAAAATGTATAAACACATAGTGAGGAGAAATAATCAGAGTAAATAAACTTTAGATATTTGCTTGTCTTTAAGAAGTAAAAATCCCTCTTAATTTGCCTAGGATGTAAGGAATATAAGACCTACAGATAGGTCTACAAGTTTTATACAGAAAGAACTGATTTGCTTTAATTAAAACCCAGATATAATGGCAAACATAGCAAACCGAACAAACAAAAACTTTACTTAACCATGATACAAGAGTCAAAAGAAATAAATTGGTGCTGGTATCTCCTGCTAGACATCTCTTGTCCCTTCCAGATCCACCCACATGGCCTCTCCACTGCCTTCCTATGGGTTGAGTCAATGGGAACCACCAGGTAAAAAATGGGGGCGGAGGGGGAGTGATATCTAGGCATTTATACCTCAAATTCTATCTTGAAGAATCATCTTAGTCTTCATTCTTTGAATGATCAAAACTCTACAGTATGCTCTCATTTCTAACTTTTTCTTCTAGATTCTGAGAGCCATTCTTTCTCTCAAGATTAACATATGAAAGAAAGAAATTGGCAAAGAAAAAGCTGCAAATTCTCCTCAACCTGGGATACAAGCAACAAACAAAGCATCATTAAGAAAAGCCTGCAGCATAAATCATTGGGAGGGAGGGTGCTATGTAAATTATAAAAGGTCATGAGTCTCCCATAGCTCACTAGTTTGTGAGCGGATACATTTTTTTCTGTTCATTCGCCTATCCATTTGTTTTACAAAACTCACCAACAGAGACGATTCACATGGCATAATTCTGTCTACCTGTATCTCAGCAACACGTTTGGAAGGGAAGCACACACCTGGACCAATTCTCTGTCTCTGGAAGACACTGTTCCAGGAAAACATTAGTCTAAAGAGCTTGAGGAGCCTGCACTCTTTGGAGATACAGCACCAGCACAGAGTTCTGGAGATGCAATGACATCACAACAAATTAAGAAGAACTGTGTTCACAGAAGTCAAACCTGGACACATCACCCCCAAGTCACTTCTCTGTGCTGCCCACAGAAGAACCCCAAACAACTGTGCAAACAGAAACTGAGTAATGACTAGTTGTGACCAGTTAAGGATCATGGAATATGTGGGGTTTATTTTCAATCTTTGATTTAAAATAAAAAAAAAATAAATGTATCAAAAACTAAGAGTCCTGAACCCAAAACTATAGAGCGGGCCAATGAAATAATGTAAACAGACTTATTACTCAGGTCATGTGAAAATCATGAGCTTTTAGTAAAGTTCCAAAAATAAAAACAGAAATTCAAATGAATTAAATGTGCTTTGGTTTTATAGTGCATTGATTCAATCTAATGATTGAGTATAAAATGTGTGCCATAGCATACAAAGTTAGTTCATGTATCTGTAAATTTTACATTTAAATTTAGAGCCCAATAAAAGACTAAAATTAAATGAAAACTATATATAAATTCTGTGCTGGATTTACTTTACTATACCAGTTTTATTTTAGGACTCTCCAGTCCCTCACTCAAAAAGAAATTTCAACAGATGCCTCGCTGTATAGAGGGTATACAGATTTTAAGTGAACTCTGCATGAGTGGACTAAGAGGAAAGCATCTTTTACAGTTAAGTTTCAGATCAAAAATTAAGTTGTTCTCCAATTACTGTTTATTGTCCATTTCTTAATTATTAAGTTTTAATATAACATACTTTGCCCTATATTTTTCAACATTTTTAAAAACTATTTGGCCTTCTCTGGCCAAAGCGTGCAGAAACATATATAATTAAAGAACTATAACCACTCTGTGACTTCACACAAGAACAATAAACCACATAATAGAATTATAAAGTAATAAGAAATAAATATGTTAAATTTGGATCCAATTAATTAATGTAAAAAAATCAATAGTTGGACTAGGTATGGTGATGTATGCCTTTAATCCCAGCATTTGGGAGGCAGAGACAGATCTATGAGTCTAAGGACAGCCTGGTCTATATAGATTTCAAAGCCAGCCAGGGATACATAGTGAGAGAATATCTTTTTAAAAAAATCAGTTTTAATTAATCGATTTGAGATGAAGAAAATTGTTCTTTAAGTAGACTTAATATTGGATAAATGAATTGATTCTTAGCTTAAAATATGAAAATATACTTTCTCAGCCACTTAAGTATAATAGATTAAATTAATAAAGATCTAAAAATTTTACTTTTGTTGTGATCACCAAGACCATCACCGATATAAGGTGATATCAACACTATTTAATTTGGGTTTGGCTAATGTAACATGTATTCTGAGTTTACGCTGGTCTACATCTTGCAGTAGTACTCACTTGTTTCACTTGATTGGCATGCCATAAGCAAGCACCAAAAGCACTCAAACAAGCCTCTCCCCTAACAGAAAGCTAAGGTTATAACTCAAACACTCTGGACTCAGAATCCATGACCTTAAGCACACAAAAAGAGCATATCATGACATTTATTACGTTTGGGATCTTGGAGTACAGCTTTTTCTCACAGTCCACAATGTATTTCTGCCTCTTTTTCTGTAATGGCTTCCTGTCCTATACTCCCTAAAGATACAGGGACTCCTCATTATTCTCTGTGGAACGTAAATTGTCTAATCAAATAATCCTTGTTTCTTATCTCAGACTTTCTAATCAAGGTAACCTACAAATGTAGTTCTAAGTGCCAGGAATGCACACAAAGCTCCTTAGATGAGCACTCAGCCTGTTAGAAGATCAGCCCAATAAGACAAACACGGTAAAGATAAGCTTCAGACACATCGTTCTCCAACCACAAGATCACAGGAACTCCTAGACAATAGTGACCAAACCAGAGCACACAGCACACATCAGAAGAAACCAAGAGCTTCTAAATATACTCATTACTGATTTCAGGCCTCTAACCCAAGACTTTCAAACTCAACGGTACAGGAATTAAATTAATGTTTCTGACAGTTTCGCAAATAATACTAACGACAACAGTGAGAATACCAGACCAGACTCAGAGAAATTCATACCAAGGTTTTCTCAGTTCTTTAGAAACATATTTTTGGGGAGAATGTCTCATTTGTGAATTTAGACTTTTAATTTTAAAAAGAGCTCAGGAAATTATAAAGACTCAAGGAATCAAAACTCATTGGCCTGTTGTAAGAAATCTTAGAGACATGAGTCAATTCTGTATTTCTTCAAACTAAATGCCCACTCTTTCCATCAGGATGTCTGTTTAATTGCATGTAACTAGTGTTCTGATAGATATTGTGAGTGTTTGGCTGTTGTCAAACATTAATTTATCTGCACATTGGTTAATCTAGCCAGGTGGTTTTTGTTTTGCACTGTGACTTATACTACGAGCTCATGAATGGCCCAAGGGAATTCATTTATTTCTTGTTAATATTTACTCTTTAGGCATGAGTTATAGTAGAAGCATTGCTAATCTGAGTCTTAGAGTCATCTGATGCTGCACTAAAGATACATAAAATTCAGATTGAGACCAGGTGTCTAAAAACTTGGCATCAGCTTTGGCAAAATGTCATGACACATCATGGAAATATTTAATTTTACTAAATCGCTATCAGAATTAAGTTTCTAATGTATTTAGCAAATAATTAAAATTCATAATTCTAACATCATACAGAATTAAATTTCCACATATTCTTATCGAAACCAACATCAGTTCACCACTTGGCAGAAGAATAAAGGTTTCTAAAGTTTTGAATACACAGTATTTTATTCTCAAGCATAAATGTATCCTTTAGCAACATTCTACAAGATTTGCTTAGAGGACAGATATGTTCCCTTAACTAATATTAACAAAAGTGCCTCCTACTGTAGATTTTCAGCATAGAAATTGTCCCTCCAAACCATTATCTTACTATTACTATACATTTTAAAATATCATTTAGAAAAAAAATTAAAACTTGAATTGACAGTACAGAAGATACAATTTGCCCCATTGTTAACATTTTACATTAAGATATTCATTTTAGCCAATTATGAAACTCATCCCTATATGGGGGCTAATTCTTCCTTTCTCAGTAGACATTAGTTGCCTTTAGTTTGTTGTCTATGGGTGGAACATTACAATATTTTCTTCTTTCTATGTTAGTATGCTTATTGGTGTCTTTTCAGATCTTGATTAGCCAGTCATTTCTAAGAGATAGTCTTTCTTTTTTTAACAATTTCTTTATTTTATGTTTTTTTAAAAGAAAACAAACTATCTTTTTTATTTAACGTATCAATCCCAGTTTCCACTCCCTCCCCTCCTCCCATTTCTCCCACCCCACCCCCCATCCACTCTTCAGAGAGGGCAAGGCACATTGCTCTAGGGAAGGTCCAAAAAGAAAACACAAACTATGAGAGTCTTTCTTTTTCTGACCAAAACACAGATTTTTTTTTGTTCCTCTGGTTCTTACCATCTTTCCACCTCCTCTTCCATGGTGTTTCCTGAGCCTTGGGTGCAGGAGTCGTATTGTAGATGTATCTATTGGGGTCACCTACCATCCATTGACCACTGCACTGTGTATAGTTGTGGGTCTCTATGAGTTTTAAAATGTAGATAGGAGTCATGCTAGACTAGAGTGGCAATAATAGATTGTCTTCTAAGATCCATAAACTCACTATCCCTGGAGAGATAGATAGATATCTAGTACCACACAGGATTTCCCTCTTATTCAGTGGATCTAAAGTCCTATTAGACAGCTGTTGGTTACCACCAGCATGTAGATGTTACTGTTACACCTTTAGGGATAGCTTGTCATGCTGATCATCGTTGCTATGAAGTCATATGCAAACAGACAACAAAAGCAGACAAACAGGTTGCATATGCATATATACTATGTAATATATATATATATGTATTTGTGTGTGTATAAAATAGAAAAAGAGGGTGTCATTGTGAGAGTGAACTAATAGGAGTACATGGGAGGGATTGGAGGGAAGGGATATGGTTGCACTGGAGGGAGGAAAAGGGAAGAGGGTAAGGGATATAATTTGATCAAAAGCATATTAAAAATAAAATGATAGTCATTTGATATAATTATTAGATCAATAACAATGCATTCTTATAACTAAACTCTAGTGCTTTGTAGAGTTCCTTAATAGCTACCTAATGCTTTTTCATCTTCCAGGATCCCATCCAGTATTCCATATGGCATATATTTCCTGTGTCTTTGTGGGTTCCTCTTGGCTGTGGAAGTTTGGCAGACTCCCATTGTTTTGGGCGATCTTAACAGTTCTGAAGAGTTCCACCTAATATAGGATTCTCCTCCTCTTTCTTTCAATTATTTTTTAGACTGGGGTTATGGTTGGTAAACAGAAATGCATCTCCCTTTCATTTTCCCATCCCTCCCTTCCTTCTTTTAACCCTTTTTAGTACTGTTTATCTTTCTGACAATGTTAGCTTGTTCCAGGATCATCGTGAATATTTTTTGTCCAATCCTAGAATCACCCCCTTCTCCAAAGACCCTTATTTTCTTGAATTAGAAAACATTAGACTTAGAAGAGCCAGGGAGAGTGACTTGGAAGTTGAGCACTTGGTTCTGAAAGAGGAAAACTGCCACGACCTAAAGACCACCTTGAGCTACATGGTAAGTTTAAGGCCATTCTCTCCTACAATGTGAAAGTGTCCCAAAGAAAGAGAGAGAGAGAGAGAGAGAGAGAGAGAGAGAGAGAGAGAGAGAGAGAGAAGAGAAGAGAAGAGAAGAGAAGAGAAGAGAAGAGAAGAGAAGAGAAGAGAAGAGAAGAGAAGAGAAGAGAAG
>NW_026067900.1:12475066-12518127 GCF_014885135.2 Alexandromys fortis | reverse complement strand
CCAATATGAAGAGCAGTTAGGGTTCCCTGCCCTGTGGGAAGTCCAAGGTCCTCCCCCCTCTATCCAGGTCTAGGAAGGTGAGCATCCAAACTTTTGAAATAGGTTTCTTGCAATCTGAAAACTTGATTTTTCCCTAATTATACTGAACCATTTTTTAATGTTAGTGGAAATTTTATGTGACAATTATTAAAGTAAAGTAGTTACCCTGAGTAATCAATCAGTCATAATAAAAATGTAATTAATGAGAAGATCTGTTCTTTTTGCAGTTTCATTCTAATCGAATTAACATTATTTAGACATTTGGGAAAATATACCAAAGCAAATCCTAAGATCCTAAACGTTTTGCAAAATTTTCTAGGTATTAAGAGGCTTGATAAGTAAAGAGTATTGTCAAAGCAGCTTTGAGTTCAGTTGTTTGGTGTGCACAACTATGTATGTACCAGTGTTGCTGAAGGTGAGTATCACCCAGTTTACATCCATGTGGATGTTTTCTCAGCTCCTAGCCTAAATATTTGGAAAGAAATACACATCGAGGAATGTATCTCTTGAAGTTTATGGGACTAGAAGTAGTTAGGAATGAGATCATTTCCATCTTGGTTGAGAAAGGCCTTCAATGTTGCTTTTTTGTTATTGTTTGGTGACCTATTCTGGGCTTTGGCATTATTCTCTTAGCCCTAAATCTTTGGAGAGCTCACTGTGCAAAGACTGTATAACCAATCCTGAATTTTTAATTATCACTTTTAAACTCACTTCTGATAGTGTGCAATTATCTCCCTTTCATGGAGAGGGCTCATGTAACGTCTGTCTTTTTTTTTTTTCAGGACACCCAGAAATTACTTCATACATGGTAATGGATAGTTCCTAAGAGGGATGAGTCTTAGACTGAGAACAGCTGATGGAAATGTCTCTGGCAAGTATTGGTGCCATGTTTTGATTTAACCAAAAAATACACATGATGGAAGATTGTAGGAACAATTAAAATTCTCTATAATAAAACAACTTTTTACAAATGTCCACTGTAAAATGTGTCCGTTGAATTTCATAATCACTATGTAATCTATCAGCAGTTCCTCAGACACAAACAATTTTTGTCCGAAAGAGTTTTGCCCACTGATAAGGCAGTGGCTTTCTGACAAAGGAAGACTTTAATCAAGTGTAAAAGCACACAAGCAACAAGAAGACAGGTTTTGATCCTCATGTTGGAGGCTTAGATAAAATAATCATCAAGTCAAATTGACTGACTCATTTCAGTAAAAAGATAAAATGCAAAAATCTTGCATCTCCAAGCCAGATTTTTATAAAGTCTACTAAAAGAAGATCAATGTTTTTAAAAACCCTTGTGGTAATAAACAGAGAACCAAGCTTCAGTTCTACCCAGCACCCTGGATTTGGGGAATTTTCATATACGTTATCAGAGCCACCTCAGTCACACTAATGTCATCATTTTAAAGCTGTGAGTCTCACAAGCCTTCCTGTGACAAATTTCATTCTTCTATATTTGTGCTCATCTTTTTTTTTCCATTTCAAATGTATTCTTTTCTCTTCGGGCAACTCATTTTAACACACAAAGTCTTTTCTCATCTAAAAGTATTTCTTTTTTTCTTTTAAATTTCTTTACTAAAAGCATATTCAGTCTTAGCAGTGTTCTGACTTGGATGGCTCCCGGTTTATTTTTCTTTATAAAACTTTTCTTTATAAAATTTATTAACTAAAAACATTTTAGTTATATTTAAATTTAAATTTAAAATATTAACTAAAGCAAATTTTACATTTAAATAAAGACCCAGGAAGTTACGCACAGACATGTTAACAGTCCTGAAGAAATTTTTGTTCTCTCTTACCAACAAATTAGCTAATTCGTTCAAGATTTGTCTTATTACAGTAGGCGTTTAGAAAGCGCCCTGGGTAAAAGGACCAACTTCTCATCTGTGCCCACAAGAGAATCAAGGCAGAACGAAAGTCTACCAACTCTGTCTGCGTTTTGTGTCTGTCTCTTTTACACGGAGTCACACCCCTGCCTGACTCTACTTAGGCATATTAATTGTTCAAGGCATATCTGTCTAGCCCACCCATCTAAACCCCATTCAAGGCTGAAGACAAGAGATATGCTTTGTCTTGAACCTTCCGTCACCTTAGATTCCAGGAATCTACAGTACGTCCCCTAGATGAGGGCAGTAATCCATGTGGATGAGCTGCAACCTGGAGCATGAGCTATCGCCCATTCAAGCAATAGGGACTTGCATTGCCACCCTGCAGGATTCAAACAGTGAACCAGATGATACTTTGAATAGTATTTTTAATTATGTACATCCCTTTCTTCATTCTGTTGTGTTTTATATATGTGAAGTCAAATCTGATGCTGGTAACTATAATGACTTGAAGGTACGGATCCTCCTCATCCTCATCTGTCCTTCCTCACACAGCCATATTGATCAAAGCTCCTTCCTTTATTCACCGTCGTTAGTCATCTCTTTCCTTGGCATATCGGGACAGGCAGCCACGCCTGGCCTATTAGACTACAACAGGAGCTGCAGAGAGGGTGTTTCCCTAAAACTTCTGTTAAGTTTGAACTGTTCTAGTTTCATGTAAGTTTCTGTGATGAAATATTCTGGAAAAAAAAAAAACAAAGCAAATTAGAGGATAAAGGCTTATTTTATTTACAGCCCATTTTAGTTACAGCCCATGTTAGCAGAGACGTCAGGGGACAGGAACTACCTAACATCTACAGACAAGAACATGGAGAAAAGAATGCACGGTTGCTCAGGTGTTGGCTGGCTTGTACTCAGCTCTGTCTCCCTACTCTCATGTCACACAGTGCAGGACTTCTTGCCTAGGGAATGGTTCCACCCGCAGTAGGCTAGGTTTTCCTATATCAAGTTATTTAATTGGAATCATCCTCCAGAGTAAAATCATCCTCCAGAGACAAAACTACATGAAAACTCAAAGTAGATACATCTTCACTGATGTTCTTTTCCCTGGTGATTTTAGATGGTGTCAGATGGACAATTAAAGCTAACTATTACACTTTGATAACATGTTTCAAGAAAGAAGTGATTTAAACAAAATTCCACAGTCACAGAACAAAAGACGACCATATGTCAAGGCATTTCCCCAATACACTGATAAAAAATCACTTTGATGAGTTGCTTAAAATCAAGAAAACTGCTGCTATATGTTCTAAACAGTGACTGATGCCATTCTTAGGCTTTGTACTGGAGAAAGCAAGAGGTCGGTGAATACTTTCCAAATGTGTTACTTACTTATTGGAGGGGTACTATATTACACACAGTTGTGGGCAATGAATGTTCTTTAAGAGTGCTAGAGACAGCCCAAGATCATTTTGCTGCAGCTGTGATACAGCCCAACTCGCCACAGTCCTGAAGTTTTTAGTTAGTTGGTTTAGTAGAATTTTTAGCAAAGGTGTGGTCTTATTCTGGGAACAGCAGTTCACACAAAATACTGGCTGGTTTAAACAAAAGAAATTAGATTCTTAACAATTGTGGAGTCTGGAAATCTAATACTAAGATGTCAACAGCTTTGCTTGTCCTGCATCGTGTGTCTTTGGGTTTCAGATGGCCACCTTCTCACTATGTCCTCACATGCTCTCTGATCCTTGCATGTGTTGCCCTGATGTTCTTTTCTAGAACAAGAGACACACTGGAAAAAGGGCCTGCTCTTAGGGCCTTATTTAATCTCCTTAGGGTCTCTATCTCCAATAAAACATTATGAGTGTTCAGAACTTCAACATATGAATTTGTTAGGGAGAAGAGCGGGACACCTGATTTTATTTAGAACACGAAGCCTCAAGTGTAAGAAAGTGCAGCTAGCACATTGCCAGAACCAGATCTCCATAAAGCCAGTGGGTGGCAGGGGACATGGGGAGCAACAGATAAGTAGCAATCACTGGCTTTTAGAAGAGGGAAGTTCTAATGCCTGCCAATCATTTGTAGAACACACACTGTAGAACAGGCTGGCCTAGAATGCGGAGCCTTCCCTGCCTCTGCCTAACAAGTGCCACCACCACCCAGCACAGAATTCTTTATCTGTGTCTGTGGGATTTATGGTGCACATGGGTGTGATCTCTCTCCCCTCCCCCCTTTCCATGTTGTATGCACATAAATTTATATGTGCACGCACTTGTTTCTCACTGAACTGAAGTTTCTTATTTTGGCTAGGCTGGCTAGCCAGTGAGTTTTCAGGATCTTCCTGTCTTTTGGTTTCCAGGCATGAGTAACCTTTCCCAGATTTATAACAGGGGTGCTGGGGATTTAAACTGAGGGACTCATGTTTCTGTGGCAAGTATTTTTACTCACTGAGCAGTCTCCCCAGTTCAGAAAAAAAAAGACAATAAACTTTCATAATTTGAGCTACTAAGTTTGTCATATGGTTGTAACAACTAGAAAATAGTATCCTTAATTATTTAATATTGTAGCAGTCAAAACAAAGACATAAAATATCTGAAGACATTACTCACAAGGAACGCAGGAAGACTATTATTGTTACTTCAATTTACTTTAAAAATTATTATTGACTGTCTCTAGGGTTATCTTTACTGTGGTGATTTTTGTTCTCTCACCTATTGGGCTGGAACCTATACCTCAATCTTTCTCTCTCCAGCTACATCTATATATCTCCCTCTTTAGATTTACCATAAAACACAAACTCATTCAACCTATCCCCTGCCTGGTTAACCTAGGGATATCTGACGGTGTTGGCACTGGACTAGGAGGAGCTCTGACCAACACAGTAGTTTACCAGCATATGTCCCTAGAACTGGAAGATAGTCTAGCTGCCATAGTAAGGGTCAGACTGACCTAAGGCAACAAATAGAATCCTTAGCAGCACATGTTTTTCAAACAAGATAGTCGATAGACATGCTAAGAGCAGTTCAACAGATACCAGCTGCCTAATGCTCAAAGAGGGATGCTACTTCTGTGACAACAGGTAGGAACAAGTATAAAAAAAAATATTAAGAAACAAATAACCAAGAACCCCACTTCTGGGGTCAAGCTATACAAGAATGGCTTTCCTGGGGCAAAGCATGGCGATGGCTTTCCAGGTTCTTGCTTTAGGGGGCAGGGAGTGATAAGTGTAATAGGTTATTTTGGTTTACATTGTATTCCAAACCCCTGTACAATTGTCTTCTAGGAGACAGCAGGTCCAGAATGAACTCCTTGTTCTGAAGAAATTGCAGCCAGTTACACCACTACTGACTACTTAAATCTTTCTCTCTGGTTGTTAGCTAGGATAGGAAAAGAGTTTGACTCCCCTCTCTAACCAGGGGCTTCAGTCCTCATTAGCTGAAGGCAGTCGAACAAAATCGATCACGGTCCTTCTGCTTCCTCAGAAGTCCTCTGGAATTGAGGGGGGAATGAAGCAGTAAAATAAGGCAGAGAGGGAGTTTTTGAAAGCCCTGTGAAGACTATAAAAGAAGATAACAGAAGATAAGAGGAAAGGGAATCAGCAAAGGGGAAGGGTGGGGATTCTGGACCAAGCTCACCTAAAACTGGCCCCACCACTCGCAACAGTACAGAAAATCTCCAGAGAGTTTGAAAGTCATCTGCATCTTAATAGAATACAGAAACTCACATCCCTGGGTGACAAAGATGTTAAAGAAACGTTCACCCCATGAAGCTGTACATAAGATTTACATGCTAAGAAGAGCCGACTCTATAAATGAGTCATGCCTTTATCTGAAAGCTTCACAACAGCCACATCCTCCACGCAGCAGGGCTGTGGAATAGATGGGCTTTGGCTTGCTCCTTCTGTTGGTGCCTGCTATGCCCCTTGGAGGCATAGCTCATTGGCAAATAGTACATGTAGAATAAGCAGGGCATGATTAGCGAGTCCCACAAAATCCAAGACATGAACAAAAATAGAAAAAAATAGAAAAAAACATTAATAGGAAAATGTTCATGATTGATTCATTTATAGCTAATGCTTAATTTGTTTAGAACTTCTTTAAAATATGAGGATCAATAGATAGGCGCGTTTAAGCACTGCCAGTTAACGATGCATGGAAGTGACAAGTTACCGTAATTACCATCTGCCTTGCTAGAGACTCATTGACTATTAGAGTTACATTAGAATTAATCTGCGTCTCTGAGGGTTTTCATATAAATATTGGAGTTAAACATGTCCTTCCGCGCACCCCAAACTAATCTTCTCTTCCAGAGGATCCTAAACATTCCTGCTCCACAGGACCCTGATGTGTGCTCAGTGCTCCTAGTTTTCAGAGTGCTCCTCCTGCAAAGTCAGTAGCTGACAGGTGCCTTTGTTAAGTAGCTACATCCAAATAATGCGAAAGAGCTCATTAAGTTGATCAAATTATTTATCCAACATGCCTTAATAACCACTTG
Source organism: Alexandromys fortis (assembly GCF_014885135.2). Taxonomy (NCBI): domain Eukaryota; kingdom Metazoa; phylum Chordata; class Mammalia; order Rodentia; family Cricetidae; genus Alexandromys; species Alexandromys fortis. Next base: position 12,511,768 of record NW_026067900.1, on the reverse strand, counting down.
AAAACTAGGAATATGTGCAAATACATAAATTGTATTACTATTATATATATATTCATGTATTCAAAGAAAAAAACAGTGTTCTTTAACCAGAGGTGCCCCCTCCTACAGACGCTCATGATTTCCCAGTCTCAGAATCACTGGACACTGCCTACTCGTTTCCTCTTACGCACTATTTCAAGTGCTCCCCATTTTTAATCACAGTAGCTGTCAAATAAACTTTTAAAACGGTGATACAATGGAAGGGAATGTAGTATGAGTCAACACCAAATTTGTGTGCAACTTTGAGCTAGTAACTGGAGGACATCCAGTGACTACCAAGGGTCATGCTAAAAACTGGAAGAAACTCAGTCCCAGTGCATCTGTGAGCTCACTAGCAGGTCTACTGGGTTTGGTGCAGTTGGAGGGCCACAGAGATACCCAGCCAAAGATGTTCAGAGTTCAGAATTCCTGATTTCAGATGCAGTGGTGTATGTATGTATGTATATATATATGTGTGTGTGTGTGTGTGTGTGTGTGTGTGTGTGTGTGTGTGTATGTTGGGAGCTGCAGATCCCTTGCCCCTTGACTTTCTTTGCCTGCCTCAGACCTTTTGCCTGCTGGAGTGAACTGTGTCTGCAGCTGCCCTGAGCACGAGACCTTGATGGCAGGGGAGTAAGGTCTGATGAAGCCTGCAGCTTAAAAATCCCGAGAGCTAGGTGTGACTTAAAAAATCCCTATATAAGTTTCCCTGTAGCACAATAAACTTGGCATTCTTGTATCAAGGATGACCCATGTCCATGTCTCTCTCTCTCTGTCTCTGTGCATGTATTTTTAAGTCTCTAGGCCCAGTTCCCGGCTCCAGTACAGACCTGTAGTGGTATGGGCACTACAGGCCTAGTACCGGAGAGCATAGAATAGATGCTGTTCTTTACTATATGTGTGTATGTATACATATACATACACACATATACATATACATACACACAAAGTTCAAAGGTTAATTTTTGTTTCTTTTAAATACATTCACTTTTCAACTTGAGCAGATTAATCTCTTCATGAAACAGGTATAATATCCACTAAACCAAACACTAAAATAATTTGTTCAACATTATATAACTGTAGAATTTACCCTTATACCTTATAAGGGACTTTGTTATAAGATTTTGACTCTGTGTCAAAATCTTTGTAAAATAGAGGAGTAATTATATTTATTTAAGGCTTAATGAGAATCATTAGCTATTCCTAACATATTATCTGAGCGGCACCATAACATTTGTCATTGTCTTTTCAATATCCATCACCAGACACTTATCAGGCAGTATTTCAAGTTTATATATTGTTACCCATAATACAAAAGGTTCCATAGGTTTTATTCATCTTAGTTATACATAGATGACATAGTATACCTTATTCTAAAATTTGACATGGAAATATGATGTCTGATGCTTACAACATATTTACATGGTAAGATGAAGCATGCAGATGATGAATAGAGAGGAACTGATTCTCACATATGCTGTGCTTATAAACATCAGATCCTGAAATGCCAAGCTCTACTTGACCAGTTATATAGTAACCTCAAAATGTTAGTCCTTGTGTGTCATCTATATCCAGATTTTCTCTCATTAAATAACTGGAGGGGTAGGGAGTATATCTGTCACTTTCGGGAAAAATAGTGAGAGATGTTTTAAATGTCATCGTCCTGTGGTTATCTCTGGCCTTTCTCTCCAAGGTCTATGAGCAAACAGAGGACTCTCAGTCACATCAGCTCTGAGCTCATGGAATGCCTAAGAACAAAGCCCCAACCCAGCTCGATGTAATTCAGCAGACAGCCAGGTCGGCTCTTCAGAACATAGTGTCTCAGAAATAAAAATACTTTTTCTTTTGAAACGATGAATTCATTAGGGCTTGTGGGTATGAGAAATAATTCAAACCTTATTCATTAAAAATGCTTGCTAAATGGTCAAAGAAAAACAAGCCATCAACTGTTTTAACCGCATTGCACACCCACATGAAGCTGTGTGACTTCCAGAATCAAATGCTCAGCACTTAGAACTACAGTGTGGGTAAACAATCCCGAAGTCCTTAGTGTCCCATAAGGACGGCTCAGACATACTGACGTGAATGGGTAGGGCTGACACCTATGCAATTTGAAAGGTTAGTTCAATTTGATTGATGAACTATGGAGGAATAAATACAGTCTTAAAAGATCATTCATTCATTTGAAGTTCCCATTTTGTACAATCCCAACAAACATGGTGGCTTGATTTTGTCTCTTGTTGTGTTTATTTGTTTGTTTGAGGGTTTTTTTTGCTTTGTTTTTTGTTTTGATTGTTTTGTTTGCCATACTCCAAATGGCATTTCTTGGTTATATGATGATAAAATAGTAGATAAATTAGGTATCTTTTATTCCTAAAAGGTTTTGATATTAAAACTTTCTTAATTTAATCTAGTAAGATCTCATAGAAAATATATACATTCAAACCATGTTTTTGCCTCTGAGTTCTTTAGATTCATTTTTTTCTCTAGCATAACAAAAAAATCAGTATATATTTGTGCACAGATTTAATTCCCAGCACTCAGGGAGCAGAGGAAGGAGGATCTTTGTGAGTTGGAGACTAGCCTAGTCTACATGGTGAATTCCAGGTCAGCTGGGATTACTTAGTGAGGGCCTATGAATCTTAGAAATAAAAGAAACAAACTATCTTTTGGTAAATGTATGAAAGGGCTTTGTGCCAAAAGACATCACAAACAATATCGGCTATGACTGTTTCCCTCGGTTTCCTTTCATAGGTTGAGGGTGAGTTCCTATTGCTGAAGACACACACACTTCAGACACAAGACCCAGAGGTTCTAGGCTGCCTGTGACCTGAACACGTCTTCCTTGGAAATTAGCTTTCTCAAGCTTCCAAAGGAAAGAAGCTACCAGTGGTCCTACCAGCTGTGATCCTGATGAACCAGCGCGATGACCAGCATGACTGGAGAAGCAGCATTAATGTCGGGGTATGACCAATGGCTCTCTTGTTGGACCTAGGACCCTCAGGATGGAAATGAGCATATCCATAGCTGCAATCTAAACACTCTATTCTTGTACCCACAGATAGGTGGGCAACTCTCACTCCTCATCAAGGAAAACTCTCTTTGCACAAAGGTGAACCATTACCGAAAACCAAAATTGGTCAAAATATAGAGAACAAGTGATCATGCAGTACTCAATTTCAATTGATTCCTCTACAAACCATTTCCTGCACCTAAGGCTCAGAGAACATCTCAGAAGAGGGGGCAGAAAGATTGTAGGAGCCAGAGGACCAAAAGAGATGCTGTGAGATTAGTTATCCTAGAAATGACAGGCAATCTTCTCCTATGATGCCTCAAAAACATATAACACCAATAGACATACTAACACAGAATCCTAGAGGGCCCCATCCATAGACACAGAATGCTGAGAGCAGGAAAAATAGTTCTTCCCAGGGAAAAGTCTCAACTTGGTTATCCAGTACCAAGTGGTCAGCCTGATAGTAATACAAATAACACTAAATAGACTGAGAAAGTTGTATGTATATATTTAGACCTTTATACATATGTGTGTGGTAAAATAACAGCTAAAGAAAAGGAGACCATGATTTCAACAACTAAGAGGAGGAGCCGTGGGAGAGGTATGGGGAGCTAAAGCAAGAGGAAAAGTCTTTAAAAGAGTTACAGTTTTAGAAACAAACAAACATGAAACTTCAAGAGCAATAATTTAAAAATAAATAAACTTTCTGGCACAAGGAACAATACAGTATGAAAAGACTTTAGGCACTTGCCTTAAGGATAAACATTAAATTCAACAATTACACATCACAAATTTTGGCTGGTGCTTCTAATTAGAATCACCTACAAAATCTGTTAGAATTAGATATGTACTAGAAATCTACTAAAATTATAAATGCTTGGGTTTTATCATTCAGTATCCTAAATAAATATCTCCAGAATCTAAACCTCTAAAGATGAAAAAATGGGATTTCTGTGCTTTATCAGACACATCAGAAGTAACTATGATACTCAAAGTTTACCAACACTAACATGAGAACTTTTAATCATTTTTAATGCTATATAATTATCAAATTTCTATTGTCAAGATGCAAAAGAATCTAGAAAGTTATTATAATTAATGGTGTGTGCAAAATAAATATCAGTGTTATTTATCAATTTCTATCCATCCTTCGAATACCAGGTTCATCCAGCTTCATAGTAGCTATTGTGACTCTACATATTTATGTTCTAGTCATGTCTGTCTACTGCTCAGTTCCAAAGAATCCTGAAGATTAATGTTGATAATTTTGCTCTGTTTCATTCTTCTTTGGGCACTAGAAAGACAATCAAAAGGAGAATAGAGGAATAGTACACAGATCTTAAACAAAACCACCTAATCTGTAAAAAGGCTGTTCTATCACCGTATCTGAACAATTTTTCATATTCTCATCAAATCAGTCACCACCTCAACTGTCATCTAATGTGCTTTACTCATGCAATGTTTATAAATTTAGCTGTGCTCGAGTATATTGTCACTTGGATTGTGTGCCGTGCACTATGCTTTCCTTAGACAGCAGGCTAATATCTTAGGGTATTAAGGACATTTTAACATCCTTAGAGAGGCTCCGACAAGTAGGCTAATATTTGTTCAAAAGGTAAATTTAATATTTCCAAAAGTTCCTCTGCTCTTCTGTGTTTCTTCAGTGACACTTAGCTTTTATTGCCTTTTATTACTACTGGGTGGTGTATTTTTGCCATGTGTGGGAATGTGATAGCTTCTACTAGTTTGGAAGTTCCTTGAAAAGTGGATTGAGTTTTGGTCTATTATAAACCTGTCCATCTCCAACATAATAAAACCTTTGTTCCTATTTATTGATCTGGGACTTGACTAAGTGTGTCCAAGAATTCAAAAATTAGATTGCAAGAAAAGGTTTTGGAGAACATTGAAGGTTAAGATGACAGCATTGGCTGTCCTCAGAAGAACGTAACTTGCAGTTACGATTTATTGAAGGGAGAAAGGGTACACTGAAAAGGAATACTTACTCTGCTTCTTATATGTTGTATATTTTTCACAAATTACACATGACCTTTTTTGCATTTCAGTTTTTTTTCATTTGTCAAAATTAATGGACTGGAAAACATCAATGGGGTTCAAATATCATTGATTAGCAAAATCATTAGCAAGACATGAAAATGCAGGTTTATCATTATCAACCAATTTCAACTCTATTTAAAATCAAATATATGTGTACTTTTAACAAATTCCCACATGTGTATATCTATGTACTCCATCCCAATTCACACACTAAAACCCTAATCTCAGTTGATGGTATTGGGAAGTAGAGTATTTTAGGGAAGTCAGGTCATTAGGGTAGGGCCTACATTTTGAGGATTGACATTCTTATAAGTAACCAATGGGTAATCAGCTCCTTCCCATCATGTAGAAAAACATGAAGACAATGGGTATCATTAACTTAGAAGAAGATTTCTAGTAAGTATTTCAACCAGCCAGCACCCAACCTTAGGCCTCACTCACCAGAATTGTTAGAAAAAAAAAATGTCTGGCGTGTGTCAGAGCAATAAAACTTTGCTATGGTTTTTCAAATCTGGGTTTTCAAATCTGAAAACAACTGAGATAGATGAGATAGAATACCTGAGAGGAATTAAAGGAATATTGTTTAATCCGTGGTCATATAATGAAGGTTCCTGAGGGAAAGTAACCAAAGGAGGAGAGACAGGAATGGTATAGTACAGGTGTGAAAGATGCTTCTACTCTATGATTAATTTGAGTTTAACTTTTGGCAATAAGATGTTGTAGAATATTATTTTAAGTTGTGCTGCATTTATCTCTGCTGTGGAATATTTGTTAAATGATGCAAATAAGGGTTGCATTTTTTATGTTGCATTTGTTTTACTCTGTGAAGCTGGGTTACTGTGCCTGCCTAAAAGACCTGATTGATTGGTCTAATAAAAAGCTGAACAGTCAATAGCAAGGTAGAATAAAGGATAGGTGGGGCTGGCAGGCAGAGAGAAGAAATGAAAGAAGAAAAAGAGAAAAAAGGAGGAGGCAAGAAAGATCTAGGAGCAAGAAAACAAGGAGAAGAGGATAGTAGGGGCCAGTCAACCCACCACACAGCCACTCTTAAAGTAAGAGTGAGAGTAAGATTACAGAAGTAAAAAAAAAAAAAAGGAAAAGCCCAGAGGCAAAAGGTAGACAGGGTAATTTGAGTTAAGGAAAACTGGCTAGAAAGGAGCCAAGCTAAGGCCGGGCACTAATAAGTAAGAAAAAGTCTCCTTGTGTGTGGTTTATTTGAGAGCTGGGTGGCGGGCCCCCAAAAGAGTAAAGAGAATAAAAGGAAAAGCAACCAACTACAAGAAGACAAATAGTTGAATTCAGCTTTCAAATGTGAACATTAACTTGTCTGAGAAGTGGATCATTATGGAAAAGCTGAGGCACTAAACACTGGGGTATCCTGCCTACTTATCATGGTACCCTGGGAAGGTTATTGCAACATCTATGATGTAATTTATCCTCAACTACTTAGAGTCAAACATCAGTTTATGACATTTCTAGGCCTAATTCTGATACACTCTAATCAACATGTAATACAAAACGTAATGGCAAATTTCTGTTTCCTCCCAAGACAAATTAAGGTAATAGGTGATTTACAGAATTTCTAGTCCAAAGAAAATGTCAATTTTGCAGTTAATGACAAAACACTTTATAAATACTTAGGAATAAATTAAAGTATAGTCAAAAATGTACTCCAAAAGATTAAACAGACTGATACATATCATTCAGTTTTTTTGTGAATTATGTATAACTACCTCAGAAATTACTGGATACAACAAGTGTGTGTATTCAACATCATAATAATATGCAAATTAAATAAAGGTTAATTTTTTGTTAAATACTGTTCAGAAAACTTATCTCTTAAATTGAAACTATATAAAAATATGTACATTTTTGAAAAGTTGAAGTTCAAACTCCATAACTTTAAAGGCTAGCAACTGTCTGGTCTGAAAACTATTCAATGTTAATTTCTGCAGAATTTAATTAAATGTATTTTAAAATAGCTCTCATATTTTCTAAATATAAACAATGGTATAAACGGGGTTATTTCATAAGATAAAAAGCCAGCTTTGTTTTTCCTCTTTTCTTTTAAAATTTTGTCACCATGGCTATTATCTTATTTCAAGGTCTAACTTCTGTTTCTTGTGATATGGAACCTCTGCTTTTTATATATTAAGTATCAATGGAAACCCAAACATATATTGTCTGCTAACTTAATTTGTTCTCTGCCTCTAAACAAAACATTTCCAGCTTTACCTTCTTTTGATTACATCTCTTGACTTTGTACACAAATGATTAGGACTGGATATAATTCCTTAACTTGCGATATTCTGACACTTTTATTATGTTCTGGTACTTGTCAGATAGACAAGTCACATAAATAATTGCATCAGCAAAAAGAGACAGCTTTTTAATAGGAAGCTGCTTGTTGAATGTCCTGCACAGTATGTTCTGAGCCCAATTCAAAAGAGACATTCCTAAACTCCACAAGTTCATCTCTCCTTTGAGGGCCATTCCTTCAGAGAAATGAAGGGAGCAGCTTGGCTTGGCTTACCAAGTTTTTTGATGAAGCATTTTCAATAAATTCTACTACTCTCTGACCCAACTTTCGCAAATCTTTCTTGAGAGAAAGGTTCTGGCCCTCATCTCAAAGTAATGTGTTCTTTCAACTAATTCCACCCTAGAAAATTCTACTCCAAGGTGGCAGCTAGCAGCTGTGCTCCAGTACAAAAGACTTAAGCTGCGCCTGGGAGCTTTTCTTCTCAAGAGGTTTCCAGTAAAGGGCAGAAGTTCTTTTCTGTGCTGGTTTCAGCTACCAAATAGACCACATTCGATGAAGTTTAATGCCTGCATCATCTATTATTATGGTTTCTTCACCATTATTCAACTATGTGTGCTATGTTCTTCCAAGACAAAGATGACTCTGCTGCTCACCCCTAAGGAAAGTGTTTTGCAAAGAACTTTAAAGAATTTCAATGACTCATGCACCCTTTTTTTGATTTCCTTTTGTGACTAAAAACAAATCTTTTGAGAGACTTGGCTGCATCAGAAGTTCAATCTGTGGTCACGAAGAAAGTTAATGATACCTAGACCAAAGTCCTAGACTCCATGACCCTTTGATTCTCCTCCCACTTGTCCCTCACCTGTCCCATGAGAAAGAAGAGTAGAAGTCTAGGGTCAATTCTATCAATGTTCTTCATACTTATACTTATGGAGAAGAAGCTAATATCATGAGTCATCCTATTAAATCTCAGACTTGATTTAAGAAAATAGTCTACATTCTCTTTGACTAAATATTAATTACTCAGCATGCTATCTCTACTTCATATAAGTGCTTAATTCGATTCCTCGTTGTATTACTATTAAGAAGAGAAGTGTCAGCAAATTCTGTCTTTTAGCTCTAGGTTGAAGATACTAATTAGATACATTTAAAATGCCCTATCCAAAGATATTGCATTCTCTTTAAAAAGTTATAGTTATTTTAAGTCAGAGATGCTTCTTTTTTGTAGTGATTAGTGCTTATGCTAACCATACTGACTCATAACTGTTCAAAATGCAAAGACTAAAACAACTGTAAGGCTCAGCTGAAGAGAGAACATCTGTATCAACCTACCACAGCCTAAAGCTCAGAGAACATCAAGGAAGGGGAGGAGGAAAGAATGTAAGAGCTGGAGTATGGGGACCAGGGCTTTGAGATATTTCATGGGTATAATATGACTGCTGAATTCTTGAACTCAGCATCTGTGCTATCTACACAGTTAAAAGTGCAGCATGGATAAGGAAGAGGCCCCACTTCTTGCTGAGTTCTTGGCAGCTAATGGCTGCTAGTGGAGGTTGGGTATGTAGTCACTAGTAGGTTGTCCATGCCCCAGGTGATGGTCCCATACCCAAGGGGATGTAGATAACACAGACCAAATGCAATTGATGACAATAAAAACATAGAAAAAAGAGGACAGAAAATTGAAAGGTAAATGTGTCCTATATGGGAAGCACAGAAGGACTTGAAGGAGGTAGTGAGGGGTGGATATGATCAAGATGTTTTATACAGATTTTTTGAATTTTCAATAAATAAACAAAAATATTTTTTAAAAGTCCATATTCGCAAGATGGCCATAAAACAGAGTTAGCAATAAAAAACCACTTATTTTACTTTATAGTAAAAAACAAAAAAATATAAATTTCCCCCCCCCCAAATATTTTGTTCTGAGATCTTTGCTATATAAGTATTAAAATCATGAAAGAAAAGTAATGAAAAATGCCCACCTTAAGGTCCACAATACTGATAGTGCCTCTGAAAGCTTTTTTTCTCTCTAGAATTTTTGGTTTTGCCTTACATTTCTTTGTTTTATAAATATGTATACAGAACATGCACATTAAGCTGAAAATCACAGCATGTAAATTCCATTAGTTATTTTGAGACGCTTTAGTGGCATTTGCTATTTACCAAATACTCAGGACACATCAGTCTCTTAGCTGTCAAAGTGACTCATTTTCTGTTTTCTCTTACTCATATTCCCAAGGAGCAGGAACCGAGACACTTGCAGCTGATGTTCTCAGGCATCCCTGTCCAAGAGCCACAATAGATTTTTACTTTAAAATATCCAGGACAGTCTGCATTGTGTTTAGAGATGATAGAGACTAATGCCTGCAAAAAGTCAATGCATTTTTGTTTACATAACTTATACTTTCCACTTTAAATTTCTGCTTTAAAATGCATTTACCATCTGCAGCTCCAGTTTTCAAAAACGCAGTTACACGATGAGACTTTCTTTTTTTTCTTTTTCTAAAATTATTTTATTACTTTAAAAAATACCAATCCAAATTTCCATTCTGTCCCCACACCCTCCCACCTCTCCCCTCCAATACTAAGATAGGACAAGGCACCCTGCCCTGTGGCAAGTCCAAGGCCCTCCCTACTACATCTAGGTTGAGCAAAGTATCCATCTAAAGAGAATAGGATCCCAAAAAACCAGTACATGCAGTAGAGACAAATCCCAGCCCCTTAGTCTGCCCCAACTGTCAGCCACGTTCGGAGGGACTAGTTTGATCCCATGTTCCTTCACTCCCAGTCCAGTTGGAGTTGGTGAGCTCCCATTAGATCAGACAAACTGTCTCAGTGGGTGAACCCCTCATGGTCTTGACCTTTCAATCCAAACAAAACTCAGAATTAAAATTGGGGCAAGAATTCTGACTAAAAATTATAGGGACAAACAAAAGAGAGAATGGGAAGAAAGAACATTTCATCACCTCTGATCCAGACCTCGCGAACACAAGGTGCTGACTGTTTTCCACAGAATCCTGAAGAACATTTTCTACAACCAGGAACAAGATATTTGGGAAAAGTCCTGGTTAAACCCTTTATTGCTAATAAATTCTTGAAAATTTCCATTCTATTTCTTCTCCTTTGTGTATACACCCCAAAGTTGTGTCACAATGGGTTCACTAGATTAAGTGAGTCCCGTACCCCAGAATATCATGAAGAAACCCTAGCTCCGAAGATTTTTCTTTCAGGAAGTATAAATAAGAAAAAGAAATGAAAATATCAATAAGTAAAAGTTTGCTAAAGGCATCCAGAGGAAATAAATTACTATTCTTCATAGAAAACATTTTCCATCAAAAAAAATTTTTTTCAGAGAAAGTAAGTGATGGTAAACCTTATTATCTTGGATGTTTCAAACATCTAAGGAATTATGCACATCAAATTAGAAACCAAAACTGCCAATTTTACAATTTTATCAGGAGCATTTTGGGGTCTAAAAAGCAATAGTTATAAATAATTGTCTTAATTATTGTCTGGTTTTAATGAATAATTTTTTACCACATGAGAAGCAGTAGCATGTTCTGACTTCTATGATTTTGAAAGTTTATTTTTTGAGTTCAAAATGTCTAGTTATATCATGGCTATATTTTTATTTTATGTAACATTAATATATACGATTATATTTACTAAAATATACAAACATTCAAACAGTGTGAAGTTATTGAATTTAAAGTATAAATAAGATAACAAATTGTCAGAATGTTTCCAGGTAGTTAATTTTTCTACACTTATCTAGAAGTTTAATGTTATTATGATGCTGGAAAATAACTTGTTAGTTTAAAAGTTTCCCAAACTTCTGTTCGGCAGAAATAAAACTTGTGAATATGCAGCACTTCAGTGAAATGGAGCAAGAGCCACCATCAGTCAACAGTCATTTGTCACGACAACACCCAACAGTAAGATGGATGTGTTTTGAGGGGGTTATTTTTTTTTTCATTGAATTTACTAGTTGGATAGACATCTTTTGCTCACAGTCTGAAAGGCTAGGAAATTGACTGAGAAAATCTGGGAATACAAACAAAAAACTTAAGTCATTTTAGAATCATTTAGACATGAAAGATGGATCAGTTGTATCAGGCCATATTAGTGTTGAAATGTAAAAGTCACATGTCAATGGAACTACTGATATATTAAAAGTTTAAATTTCAATAATTTTTTTCTTGTTCTTTCTTCCAAGGAAAGTAGGACTTAATAACCTCAAAGCTTTGCAAAAACACAGCTCATATACATTTTACTGATTAGCCACTTTTACTTTCATAAAACCCTTACTCATTCAATAAAGGGTACATGCCAAGTTAGTTTTGATAGAGCAAGAGATTACTACTGGCCATAATGATGACTCTATGGTGGTATTGCACCAGAGACCACATCTAGTCTGTGTGTAGTCTGGAGGCTTTAGAAGGAACTAAGTTCTTTGATCTGAGACTTCGTCCTTCAGTGACGCCATCCCATTGGTAGAGCACTGATTACAGACACCTCTGGTTTGAGCTTTGGTACAGAGAATTGTATCCATCACTTTATGAAATTAAAGCATGCATGCACTGGCTTCCTATTTGCTATGGTCTCTGGGTAGTGAGCTCCTCAGTGCTCAAAAAAGTTGTCCATTAAAACACTTGTGTTTCATAGCTGGATGAAAATAAACAGAAAGCTGATGGTATGTGCAAAAACTATAGCCATGAGGGTTTATGAACACACACAAAGGTAGGCAACATCCAATGGAAAAATGTTTCCACTATTACATAATATTGAAATTGTCCACCATGTGCCAAACTCTACAGATTAGCATACAGACACAAACCCATGCAAACACTTGCATGAACACAAGAATTTCCTTGAATCTATAGCTGGTTTTAAATACACTCTTTGTTTTAGAATGATTTTGATTTGCAGAATTACAAAGACAGAACAGGAGATTCTTATATAGCAAGTGCCCCTTTCCTCGGTACATCATCTGACTTTACTACGACATGTTTTTAAGACTAAGAACCAACCACACCTGTTTTTATTCATTAAACTTCATTCAGATTACATCAACCTTGGCATATTTCTGCCTCAGTAGATAATGCAGAATTCTACTTTACATATACTTGTTTTATCTGTAAGATTCTTCTGTCCTAAAAATAAAATACCCGTCCTGTTAGATCCTAACAGGAGTACATGACATATCGGTGGTCACGGTAACCACTCAAACAGATAAGGTCAGTTGTACCGTGTGTCTTACTATAAAGTAAGAATTTCTCCCTGACTTACACACTATTCTTGAGGGGGAAAAAAGTGGTTCCTGGGTGAATTCTTCCTCCCCAAGTCTAGGGCACTGGTGCAAAATTGTGCTGGTCCTCCAGAACCTAAGGCCATTTTTCATTTAATTTTTTCTTCATTTTACATACCAACCCCAGTTCCCCCTCCCTCCTCTTCTCCTATCCCCTATTTCTCCTCTTTCTTCACATCCACTCAGAAGGGGTAGGGCCTCCCTTGGGGAGTCAACGAAGTCTGGCACATCAGGTTGGGAAGGACTAAACCCCTGAGCAAAGAATCCCACAATAGGGAATGGGCTCCAAAGAGCCAGTTCATGCACCAGGGATAAGTCCTGGTCCCACTGACAGAGCTCCTCCCCCACACACCAGATTAAGTCATGTAACTGTCACCCACATTCAGAGGGTCTACTTTGGTCCCATGCAGAATCCCCAGCTTTCTCTCCAGAGTCAGTGAGCTCCCACTAGCTTGGGTCAGCTATTTCTGTAGTTTCCTCATCATTATCTTCACCCCCCCCCTTGCTCCTCTAATCCCTCTTCCCTCTCTTCAACAGAGCTCCAGGATCTCCGTCCAGTGCTTGGTTGTGGGCCACTCTCTCTGCTTCCACCAATTATTGGATGTAGGTTCTATTATGACAATCAGAAACCGATGACAATCCGTTTCTAAGGGGGAGGCCAGTTCAGGCACCTGTCCACTCTTTCTAGGAATCTTGGCTGGGGTCATTCTTGTGGATTCCTGGAACTTTCCCCAGCACCAGGTTTCTCCCTAACTCCATAATTGCTCAGTCTGTCAAGATATCTCATTCATTGCTCCTCCCTCTCTGTTCCTCCCACAACAGGCCTTCTCAATCTCTCATGTTGCCATCCCCCATCCCCTCCCTTCTCCCCTCCCCCAGTTTACCCCGAAGATCTTAACAAGGAGGACCCTAAGAGGGACACACATGGAGGACCTCAGGCAGAGCCGTTATTTTTAAATATATTTATATTAATTCTTTGAGAATTTCATATATGTGTGCATACATCTCTACACACATATATCTATGTGTGTGTATGTATATACACACATGAATGTACTTTATTTTTATTAAGTACCCTAACTCCTCTTAGATTTATCTTCCATACTTACCAAATTCATGCCCTCTTTTTTTTTTATAATCGACATATTCCAATTAAAGCTACTCATACTCTCATGGGTGTGGGACCGCCCACCAGGCAAAGCTAACCTGCCAGGGGTCACGCCCTTGAGGAGAGCTGATTCTCCCTCCCCCAGTAGCCAGCAACTGTCAACAACTCCTCCCCGTAGAGACAGATCTCTCTCCTCCAGACTGGAATGTTGACTGGCTTGATTTTGTGATGGAGTCATGCAGGCAACCACAGCTGCCCTGGGTTCATAAATTCAGCTGACTTTCATGTGTAAAAGATTCTGTGTATTTCCGGATCCTCTTCTAACTCTGACTGTTACAATATTTCTGTACCTTATTCCAAGGTGGTCTCTGAACCTTGCACGTAGAAGCTGTATGTGATTCAGGTGTCCCATTGATGACTAAGCACACCATCGACACGCTTCCTCTGCATTTTGATGCCAATGCTGCATTACTAAATCTGTTGCTCAATCCTCTTAGCTCTGACACTGGGATCTTTCTCGGATTAGGTCAGTATGACCCCTCCTTTTGTCTTTTGAAGATGGGAATAAGTATAAATAAGTTGAATCAATTGTTTTCGGAAACAAATAGATAAGTGTTCGTTTATTTTGAGAAGTACAAATACCACAATTCAGAATTTACCTTACTTCACCAAACTCTTTTAGGGAAAATAAAATTTTTATTTATTTTCCAGTACACTATTCTCAAGCAGTGGAGAAGCTCAATTCAAAACCTCACCTCCCGACTCAACATCTTCATTATTATACCCAGCCCTGTGTATTATCCATCTCACATACCTGGAAGCCATCTTTGAACTCTCCCACTCCCTCATCTCCTCTAGCCATTCAAGAATCCAGTGCTGAGATTATAAACATCTGTCAGCATCACTTAAACATTTAATCTTCTCCCCTAATCTTAATTCCAGTATGCCACACCTCCTCTACATCCCTCAGGCTGAGACCTCAGGTAAATTAGATGCAGTTTCAATTTTTAGACATGCACTTAATTCAGGTGCAATACTGGCAAAACTGATAACATTCAGCTAGGGCTTGAGGTTTTCTGACGCCTTATATTCATATTTGAAAACTAATCACCAAGGTGGAATGTGTCAGGCATGGTAAACGTGTTAAGTAGAGTAGATCCTTCATGAATGAGTTAGCTCCTGTGTTAGGTACGGTCCTCATTACTATAAGAAAATGCCTAAGAAGAACAACTTCATGAGGAATGGGTCTACTTTGACTTATATATGGTTCGTTGTACAGTCCATCATGATGGGGAGCACGGCAGCAAGAGAATGGGTTACTTGGTCACAATGCACCTAAAGTTAGGAGACAAAGAGAGAATAATACTGATGGCAGGCTCACTTTCTTTCTTTATTTACTATGGGTCCCCAGCCCATAAAACACTACAGGTCATATTCAGGGTGCCTCTTCCCATTTCATTAAACCTCTTTGAAAACATCTTCACAGACCTTAACCAGATATGTGTCTTCCAAACCCCATCAAGCAAACACTCACAATCACACCTTACCAGTTTGACACCTAAGCACATTACTTTAAAATTACTATGTTCAACTCCCAATCCCTAAAGTCTCAAGATCATTTCATAACGAAAAGTGCATTCAGCCCTATAGTGATATTTTATTTGTATTTTAATAAATAAAGCTTGCCTGAAGACCAGAGAGTAAAACAGCCATCCTGGTCAGCCTTACAGACCACAGAGCAGTAATGACACACTCCTTTAATCCTTGTTTGCCATAAAAACCATACAGTAGGGGTGCATGACTTTAATCCCAGCACTAGAGAGGAATACAAGCTGGGAGAAATCAGCTCTCTGTCAGTCTCATTCTGAGACTCCTGGAAGCAGGATAGCCATTTCAGACCGAGGTAGAGGTAAGAGCCAGTGATTAACTGTTTTGGTTTTCTGACCTTCAGGTTGAACCTCAATATCTGCTTCAGGGTTTTTATTAATTGTGATGCATATCCCAACTTCAAAAACTATAATTATTTTAAAAGTTTCAACACTAATCCAAAAGTTCAGACTTTTCTGAAACTCAAGACAATCTCTTAACTGTGAGACCTTGTACGATCAAAATATGAGTTATATACTGCCAACATATGATGACATGCAGAATACGTTCCCATTTCAAAGAGAAGATCAGGAGAGCAGCAAGGAACTACCAGACCAAAGCAAAGGTGAAGTCCATGAGAATAAACACAAATCCCTGTATCTCCACACTCAATATCTGGGGATTTTAATGGTATTATCTGGACTCCAGTGGTCTTGGGTAGACTTGACTCTTGAATTTTGCAAGCCACCAGCACTTGTAGCCTCTCTCTGTGGTTGGCTGTACTCCCCATATGACACTTTCCTTCTGCAAATATTTAACAGTTCCAGGAACTTCAAAATCCTGGGACCTCTATTGTAGCTTAGGCTATGCCATTTGTTACCTCCCACCTATGAATAGTTAGTCAATTTTAGTTGTACATATTTAAGGTACGTGTGGTGATAATTTAATAATTTAATATATGTATGCAATGAGTAATTACTATTTTACCTCCTTAAACATTTGTCATTTCTATGTGTTTAAATTCTTCAATTTAATTCCTTTAGTTCATTACAAAATATGTAATAAGCTATGATCATTCTAATGAGCTATAGATGCTACTGCCCTTATAATTCAATCTTTCTCAGTCTCCCTAAACTTCTCAGGCCCCATGACCACTATTCTCTCTTAAGCAACATTAATATGCAGATATATATATATATGAAACCATGCAGTATTTGTCCTATACATTCATTTTACTATCATTTTCAAGTTTTCCTTCATAGCAACTTTGAGAGTAGTAATTCTTCAGTGTCTTCCTCATGCTTTCAAATATAAATATATATATATGAATAAAAGTAAATGCTTTCAAACAGAGTAACTGTTAAATCTCTTCTATAGAATTGATATTAGCTTCATATTTAAATTATCTATATATGCACTGAAGCCATGGAGAGGGACTCCTTAGTGAGTCAAAGCCCTCGGGGCAGTTAACACAGATCCACACAACTGGCCAAGGTTCAGAAGATAAGTGATTGTAAAGTTCTCATCAATAGCTCAGTGACTTCTCCAAGTCCAGGAGCGGACCTTCTGTGGAGTGAAACAAGCCTCCCAGTCAATTCTAGGGAGGCTGGCAGAGGTGCTTAAGACTTCTCATCGAACACCTTGGGTAGGTAGTGGACAATTGGAATCTGAAGCCCCAACATGGTGAATGGGGTGTGGGCAGTAAGAAAACACGCATGATCCTCAGGCAGGACACAGGTGTGAGTGGAGTTGGTTGTATAAGATGAGGGTCCACACATAGAGAAGGACTGGTCAACAGGAGAAGAAAATGTGTTCCTCAGGCAGGCCATTTGTAGAGTTATTGATGAGACTCTGAATTCCCTACCTAGAGAGTGGGGTCTATTGGATAGGGACAAGGGCAGATGGGGTCGACTGACTGTATCTTGGTTCCCTGAAGAGAAGAGAGCAGAGCGAAAGTGGGGAGTGTGTAGCTCTCATGTAGCCCATCTGAGGGGCTGACATGAACCTAGGTCTTCTTCCTGGAAAGATGGACCAAAAGGATACCCGGAAGGTGGACGTGAGACATACCATTCTCAGGCAGCCCAAGGGAATAGGTGGAGATGTCAGCATGAATCTGAGATCCCTACTTGAAAAGCCATAGTCTGAGGATAGACCCCAGATAAGTCCCTATGTAATTTTTTACAATATACTTTCTATTTTCAAAGTATCAGAGACCTCACACTGTATAGTTGTGTGCTTTACCCTGGTAACGTGTGTTCTTTAAGAAATTATTTTCCATTTGCCTTTAACAAATGACTTTCATTCCTGAGTTCTTAAAGAACTTTTCTGGAACTGACTAGTGCTGGGGTTGCTTTTAGCACCAAGCCATCATTTGAAAGACTTTTAATTGTGTGGCAAAAAGAAACCACACTTTCTGGTTTTAATATATTTATAATCATGCATCTTAATTGTAAAATGTTGTCTTGGCTATGAAAACTATTGCTCCCTCCCTTCCCTTTGTGCAGCACGGTGACAGAGTAATACCAAGAAAGAGAATGAACACAATGTGTAGCTCAG
Organism: Alexandromys fortis; assembly: GCF_014885135.2. Classification (NCBI taxonomy): domain Eukaryota; kingdom Metazoa; phylum Chordata; class Mammalia; order Rodentia; family Cricetidae; genus Alexandromys; species Alexandromys fortis. The sequence goes on along the minus strand of NW_026067900.1, from coordinate 12,493,860 downwards.
CCTAGAAAGTCATAACAAAAAACAGAGGTAGAATGAGTAACTCATTTCATTCTCAACGTGTTGCTCCTGGGACCTACATGCTAATAAAGGAGAATTCTCTCATAAGGAAGCAGAGAGCAATGATGATGCCATGTACACATGTTGCATCCATCTGTGTGTATTACTGTGGTGTTTATACTCAATGATATATAGGCCTGGAGACATCTTACATATTGAAAGTGAATGACTACAATCAACTCAAACCTAATTACAAAAGTAATATTTCTATTTTATGCAATTTGTAGATAGCTGCCAGAACGCATCCATTGAGTCATTTTATGATTCAAAAATTTTCAATAACTCCCTGTGTTTTTCATTTAAACTCCATAGATGTCAGAACATTATATAATTCACTCCACATAAATTTATCCCCACATTTGTCCTACCAATGATCTTCTTTTATAAATTTCCCTTGCTCATCTTTCTGTCATACCGGTTCTTGTGTCCTTCATTAATCTAAGTGGACTCCGTCTCTTAAAATGCACTGGAGACCATGTGTATTCTTACTGCTTTGATGGATTTGTTCTTTGTCACCAGTCCTGGTTACACGGTTTCTTCAATCACTACTCTGCATCTTACTCCGCTGATTTTTAAGCACAAGTCAGACTCCTCATCAGAATGCATTCTCAGGTAGCATAAGGCTTCAAATTTGTCGTCTTTATTACATTCACTGTACCTTCTGCTGAACATCTTGTTAATATAACTAAGAGTCTTAATGTGTATATACTAAATCAAATATTTTCAAGTGGGTTATCATGGAAATTTTAATCCTATCATTTTCATTTTTCCTGATTTACAATTAAAAAACATCTATTTCTGAAATAAGCTTTATGGGTTAACCTGGGCCAAAGACACGTATGTGAACTAGAGGGATGGCTCAGCTGCTAAAGCACTTGCATCACAAGCAAGACTATGGGAGTTCAGTTCCACAAAGCTCACATAAACGCTGAATACCGGGGTGTCCTCCTTGTACTCCTAGCCTCAGAAGGAAGAGACGAAAGGTCACTGGAACAAGGGGCTGACCAGGTCTTGGATTGGTCAAGAGAACCCACCCAAGCAATAATGTAGAAGAGCAGTCAACAAAGATTTCCCCATATCAATTTCAGACCTCTACAGGTACATGCATCCCACACATGTACAAGCACCTATAAACACGTGAACACACACCACACACATAAACATGAAAAATATTTTAAAAACAAAACCTTAAACATGTAAGAAGCAAGTTTTTCTCTGGATGGATGCCTGAACCCCATGAGTTTTGTCTAACAAGGAAAGGGATTGATGTGAGATTCCCCTTTGTAAGCTGTGAATATGCTTTATTACCATTGGTTATTAAAGAAGCTGTTTCAGCTAGTGGCTTAGTAGAGTTAAGCCAGGTGGGAAATTCAAACAGGAATATAGAAAGTAGGCAGCGTCAAGGAGATGCCATGTAGCTGCCGAAGGAGAAAGATGCCAGCCACCAGCCAGAACCTCACCAGTTGGCCACAGCCTCGTGGTGATACATAGATTAATATAAATGGGTTAATTTAAGATGTAAGAGTTAGCAAGAAATATGCCTAAGCTATTGGCCAACCCGTGTTGTAATTGATACACTTTCTGTATGATTATTCGGGTCAGAGTGGTCGGAAACAAAAGAGCAGTCTCTGCCTACAAGGGATGATACACGGTCTGTGTCACAACCTTTCTCAGACAAAGTCTATAAATACAAGGCACATTTACACTCGCAAGAGCAACTCCTTACTACAAAGAATGGTCATGATGGGTGGAGCAAAGCAAACTAATCATCATGCTGGATGGAGCAATTTCTCATATTTCTACCAGAAAAAAATAAAATGGAATTTTGCCAGAAATTTTACAAATCAGGGTCTCCAACTGTTATGGACTGTGACCCTGTTAACTGTTCTTTGGGGAATCACTCCCTACATAGATCTTACAAGGAGACCAATTTTCAGGGAAGACAGCTACTCCTCAATGGCTTTCAGTTTCTTTAGCTCTCCAATTCTAAAAGAAGTTACTAGAAAAATTTTCTAACATTAGCTAGCTGTTGTTGTTGTTGTTGTTTGCATGGACCTCAGTCATTCCAATGCTGCTAGCTGAGATGGTCTAACCCCATGGACTACTTTAGTTAGGCTTTCAATTAAACCCTGCATTTCCCTATCATACAGAGACTGGACAACAAATGATATAGTTAATTTTCCCAGGACTTTACCTTTATTCCAATTTTCTTAGGTTCTTTTAATTTTTTATTTCTGTTTTATTAATTTCAAATTTTGGTTATTGGATTCTATCCACCATTTGGGTATTGCTTGTTTTTTGTTTTTCCAAGACTTCCCAAGGATAGGTTCTAAAAAACTGAGGAAAGATCAAACCCCTCTTCCCTATATCAAGGCTGAGCAAGTTATCCCTCCCTAGGAAACAGGCTCCAAAAAGCCAGTTCATATGCTAGAGATAAATTTTGGTCCCATTGTCAGTGGTCCCACAGACTGCCCAAGTCACAGAACTGTCACCCATATTAAGAAGTCCTAGTTCAGTACTATGCAGGTTCCCCAGCTATTAGTCTGTAGGGATAAGTCCCACCCCTTAGGGGGCATGTTCACCTCGGGCTAATGTTAGCCTATAAATTTGGTGAGCATGCTCTCAGATGCTGCTTCTGCTTTCCTGGTCTCCACAGGAACGGTGGTACTGTAAGTCTATTTCTCCATTAAAGCTGTATATATTTTGACAGCACGCTCCCGGGTGCCTTTTTTTTTTGTGTTTTTTTTTTTTTTTTTNTTTTTTTTTTTTTTTTTTTTTTTTTTTTTTTTTTTTTTGTTCGTGACTCGGGCCCCAGTGCTGAGTCTGAGAGACTTTTCATTAATTATGAAAGCTTGGCTTGTTCCCAACTAGATCTTAAAACTTAACCTGCTTATTTTAATCTGTGTTCTGCCACATAGCTCATTACCTCTCCTCAGTACAATATATCTGACGTCCTCTACATCTGGCTGGTGAATGGTCACCTCTCTGACTCTTTCCCAAATTCCTCTCTCTCCCTAGAAGTTCTGCCTGTCCTCTCCTGCATAGCTATTGTCCATTCTATCCTTTATTGAACTAATCTGAAGGTGCCTAAGCCAGGAGAGGAAGGACAGACACATCTGCAGACAGTTTAGTCAAATATCCCACAGTACACATGGCTCTTAGATTGTAGGGGCTGGAGCCACAGGAAAAGTGGATGGTGTTACCTAGGGAGGTACACAGGACTGCAGATTTTCACATCAGGATTGTGTGTCCCTATGTGTAGAAGACATGTGGTCTTTAGGTAGAGGCAGGGTGGGGGTCCCTTCCTGAGAGTGGCAAACGGGATCAAACATGACATTTTTAAGCAAGTGTCTAACAAGTTTCATAAAAACCACTTTTTAAAACCCTTCATGTTTTCAAATAAGTCATCCAGACTTATAATGTGCTCCACAGTCTCTTCCTCTAAGTGTCTTCATGACCTGTGTGGAAATTGCCACAGGCAGGGTGCACTCTCATCACATATGAGTACCAGGAGGCCCAGGAAGTCCTGTCATGAAGCCTCAAGGAATATTTTTAGATAAATATCTTTCATTTGCCCCACCCACCCACCTCCTTTTTTCTTCTGGACAGCAAAGTTTCTCAGAACTCTCAGGTTTCTTAGCAGAGCTGTGTATCATTAGCAGATAAATCCCTAAAGACCATCAGGAACATCATTCAGCTTGAATCTTGCTCAGTGAAACTAAATTACTCATGAATACTAAGCTGTGAACGTGCTGGTTTTTCTCCTGACTGTTGGGGTGACATCTGATAAGGTGTATTGTGTCCCAGTGGACATGATAAGGCCACTGAGAATTGCATCAAGGAAGGTGTGATGGTTCAGCCATGTGCTTATTAAGAACCATGTGCCCAGGGAAGCATGTGTGTAACAGAACCAGCTTCACATTGCATAACTCAGGAGGTCTACACTGTGTGTCCCAAGGTTTGGGACAAAGCATTAATGGAGGGGGAGAAGAGAGGGGGGAGGGGGAGAAGAGTGGGGGAGGGGGAGAAGAGTGGGGGAGGGGGAGGGGAATGGGAGGCTGGGAGGAGGCAGAAACTTTTTTTTCTTATTCTCAATAAAATAAAAATAAAAAAAAATAAAAAATAAAAAAAAGATTTAACTATCAAGTTGATGACTGATTTATAAAATAGGTCAAGTCATGCTATAAAACACTTAACTGCTAAATATGTATCTGTTCTAATTTTTCTTGAAGGCTAGCAAAAGTCTCAAAATAGGTACCTATGGCCCAAGAGAGGTAAGTTAAACTATGATTAGCTTTATTCATATAGATTTTACTTTTCTAAATGTAAATTTATTTGACCATGAATTTTACTTTGTGAAGAGTTTGGGTGTGTTGTTTTCTATTAATTCAGCCTCAGTAGCTGGAATTTTTTTCCAGAGCCACTCCTGTTTCTGAAATTAGTGTGGTTTTCCTTAACCCTCAGACAATCACCAACTTCAAAAGAGGGCTGCCACCTGGTGGAGAACACTAGCATTTATTTTCATCACAAGCCACATAGATTTTTTTCTTTAACAAAAACGGTCTATTTCTGTTGATGAACAGTTATTTTCACTGCCTCATAAAAAAGCTTATTTGGAGAACAATGTAGCTAATCCTTAACGAAACCTGTCTTCACGAAGATTAGGAAGGCAAGAAGGGTGCGTGGAGGGCAACTGAGCAATGAACTTACTGACCTGGCAGAGGAGGTAATTTTTAAGGTGTCCATTAACTAACTTCATTGTTGCCCATCCAAATCAAGTCCAGCTCCTTCTAGAACACAAGGTCAACTGCACGAAATTGTATCCTATTTCTTCCCGAAGACATAAGAATCAAGAGAAAAAGAAACGGCGAGCTCTTTATTAGTGCTCTCATTTCATTTTTTTATATTCCAAATAAATGTAATTAAATTTAGTTAAAGAGAAGAGCAATTCAGTTTGAAAAGCCTAAATATCCTGTAATAATGTTTTCATTTTTGGCTAATGTTGGTCAAATTATGAGTGTGGAGCTATTAAGTAAAATACTTTACAAAAAAATTTATGTAGAAGCAATGTAAGGGGAAATGAAATCAAGAGAAAAGGGGAGAGGAAGATAAATTAAGAAAAATAGAAGATTGTTAAAGAACATTCAAGACAGAAAAGTAAGTGAATACAGAGGATAGGTAGGGAAGTGAAGGAAGAATAAGGATTGGGAACAGCTGTCTCGTCCCTTTGGCTGCTTAGAGTCTTCATAGGCTGTATTCAAATCACTGCCAACATCTCCGCAGAAACAGAAGTATTTGCCAGAGATCTCACAGTTCCAAGGTTAGCAGATTTCAATAAGCTAAGTGACAATATTCATTTATAGTATTTAAATGTCAGTGCTCAGATTCCAATTCTGGCCACTGTCAAGTAGCTGTATCTTCAGAAAAGACACTGAACTAATTAATTTCAATTTCTCCATATGAAAAACAGGATAAAAGTATGCAGTGGATACAAATACTCATTTCTACTTAATGGGATGATTTGTACAGATGCATCAAGCACAAGTGTCTCCATATAATAATATTCACCTAATATTCTAAATTCCAATTAATGCATTCTAATTAGAATTTAGAACATTAAACTAGCTGAATTCTAAATCACTCCAAACCACTTCTATCTGTAACTTCCAGTTAATTATCTCCACTTATTTTATCAGCTGAAACCTATTCATTAAAACTGTACTTTTGTTTAAGAGTAACTTCTTTTGTGATGGAATGAAAAAGAAATCCAGGGAAATTTCAGGTAGCATCAGTAAATCGGTAGAAAAGACAATAGCAACCTGACCCTCAAATACACAAATACAGCCTGGAAAATAATCACACTTTAAACTCCACTTTTTTTCAGTTTATCACTGCCACACAACGCCCTGCACGGATGCTGTTCCTTGACTCATACCCTTTTGTCTCATATAGCAGATAGATGCTACTCAGATTCTGAGTCCTGGGTCCTGGCACTCATTTCAGATGATTCCTAATCCTTTGCATTTCATATTTGCAGGATTTTGCCAGCATAAAAGAGATACAATTTCATCTAAATGTTTCCCTTCTAATTTTTTCTCTTTCAATTGAACTAAGTATCATGTTAATTGGGATTTCATGGATTTCAAACAAACTTTGATTTTTAATTTATTGGAATATGTAACCATTTAAGTTTTCACTAGCTCTAATCAAACAGGAATGCTTAGACCTGCTTCCAATCTGCACTGTACCACCATACTTGTTTATCTTGCCCATCACCTCATGCAGCCTTGCAGTAACTTAATGAGTATAAAATTCATCACATACATATCTAATGGGAAGAAGTTAATCATATTACTAATAAAGTCAAAAATATCAAATGAGAATTTTATTTCAATGAATGCTTGTTGATCTATGTAGACTAAAATTCATGTAAGTCAACACAAATTTATTTGTAAAATACAAAGAACAGCAAAAGAAAGTGAAAAGAGTTTTACTTAACATAATGTAAGGAGTAAACATTTAGAAAAAGAAGGACCGCTTTTTTAAAACAGTGAATTCCTGCCCAACGCAAATGATTATTTCCTGTCTAACTTCAGGAAGTAATATAAAAAAAAGAGTTATAATCTATCCCTCCATATAACCTAGTGACAAGAGTCTCAGGGTCTGAATTTCATCTGTCATGAAAAAAATTTAGCAGGCAAAATCCTGACCCTTCCTTCATCTGCAGTGGGCTGTGTGTGGTCAGGAGTCCTAAGAACCGGGTTGCACAGGTGTGGGTTGATTGCCACTGTAGTAAGACAAGGCAGCACCCAAAGACACACTGTATTTCTTCTCTCATCAACTATCATTTCTTGTTTCCTACTTACTACGAAGGACTATTAGAAAGCAAAACACTGACCTTTCAAGTATTTTCAGCTCCCAAGTTGCCAAGGTATTTTTATAATAGAACAGTACTAAGTAATTTCTGGCCAGTGAAGATTTAATCAGTTACAATTGATAATCTATGAACTGGTGTCAAAAACTTACTGAATATTATTCCACTATAAAAACACCTTGGGAATTTGAGAACTTAGATGATGCGGTATTTTCAATGTAATTGGCCCCTATATGCTCATAGGGAGTGGCATTTTAGGAGGTGTGGCCTTGTTGAAGAAAGTGTGTCACTGTGGGGGTGAGTTTTGAGGTCTCCTGTGCTCAAAGTATGCCCAGTATCACTTCCCATTGCTTGCAAACCAAGATGTAAGAATCTTAGCTCCTTCTCCAGCACCATGTCTGCATGCATGCTGCCATGTTTCCCACCATGATGATAATGGACTAAACCCCTGAAACTGTAAGCCACAGCATTAAATGTCTTCATTTGTAAGAGTTGCCAAGTCATGGTGTCTCTTCACAGCAGTAGAAACACTAAATAAGACAGATGACTTACAAGGTTTTAGCTTAGTAGGTAGTTTCATGGGCATCTCTTGTTCTCAAATAACACACTTCTAGATTCAAAAATCTGTTCAATGACATTTTTCTGAATAATAATTATAACTGTATAAAGTCACAAATTATTCCTCATAACATTATTCTAATTAAATAGTTCTACTTTGCCAACACTAAAATTTTAAATGATTCAAAAGGTAAATATTAAGAAGTTTTTACTTAAGAATTATTTTGATGACATGCTGTTTCAAAAAAGGAAAGCTCAATTAAAACTTGTTAGAAGAAATAAACTTTTCTTTTGTTTTTTTCATGGCTGAGAAATTTTATTCATTAAGGTCTTAGCATGATAATAAAGTTACTTTTATAAAGTTTACCCTATACCATATGTATCATTTTTCAAAATATTTTATTTGTATATCTTTTTTTACAACCTGACCACTGTTTTTCCTCCTTCCTCTCTTTCCAGTTCCCGACCCCACCAATATTTTCAAAAGATATGCCAATAATGTCTTTTGGGGAGCTGTAGTCATTGCCCAGCCTGTGCTCAGAACCCAGGTGCAGCTGGCATAGTGGTGTGCTTCTTTAATCCAAGTGGGCCTATAGCAAGAGGAGAGGTTAGAAACAGGAGATCTGGAGGTACTCAAGCTGGCTACTTAGTGTGTACAGTGTAAATGACAGGAGATTTTAAACAAGGGGGAGGCTGAGATCATCACCTGAGATTGTCCTCTGTCTTCTATGTCTCTCTCTCTCTCTCTCTCTCTCTCTCTCTCTCTCTCTCTCTCGCTCTCTCTCTCTCTCTCTCTCTCTCTCTCTCTCCCCCCCCCCCCCCCCCCCTCTCTCTCTCTCTCACACACACACACACACACATAGCACATACATGAAATCATTCACACAAACATACATACACCCAAAGACTGTTGTAAATATTGATTTTATTTTACAAATCTTTAAAAAGAGGACCGCATTGGAGGTAACAGGAAAATTGGGAAAGAAAGCAAGATATCATGGAACAAGAAAGGAGATATTGATATGATTTTTGTTTTGTTTTGTTTTGTTTTTGTTTTCGAGACAGGGTTTCTCTGTGTAACAACTCTGGCTGTCCTGGAACTTGCTTTGCAGACCAGGCTCTAACTCACAGAGATCTCCTGCCTCTGTCTCTCAAATGCTGAGATTTAAGGCATATGCCACCACCGCCTATCCTGACATACTACTTTTCTAAAAATATTAAACCGTCTTTCTCTTGTCTGTTACTGTAGCCATTTCTCTTAAAGTATGTACTATGTTCCAAAGAGAACATAGTTCTCTTTACCAGTTGGAGAAAAAGATTAAGGATTTGCTGAAGCAACCAAAACTATTATATTTTCATCACAGACACTTTCAAAGAAAATGCTCACATTGGTTTCCATAAATATAAACAAACTCAGGATAAACTCAGCATCAAAGAAAGCCTTAGACAAAATGAAAAGTCAAAGCTCACAGTCTGTGTTAGTCTCAAGATTAGAAAAGCTTACCGGTAATGAAAACAAGAGACAACACAGGGGTAAAAACCAAACAGAAGCCTTGTAGTTTCCAGGGCCGTTGCTTTGCCTGAGCTGTCTTGCTTACATCAGATGCCATGGCTCCCTGTAGCATCCGTTCTTTCCCAGCTCCATATGAAAAAACCAGAGGCCCTGCCCATGCACCTTTGTGGACAGGCTAAATTACTACTCCGAGATGTTTAAATACTCTTGGTCAGGAAAGCATCCTTCTTGAAGATTATTGATCATCTCATTTTCACAATCTCATTTTTTAAAAATTTATTTTTATTACTTCATTTATTTTAGAACATTATTATATCATTTCTCCCTTCCTTTTTCTCCCTCCATTCCCATGAACCCCTTCTTACTCTTTCGAATTCATGTCCTTTTTTCATAAATTGTGGTAACATACATGCAAACATACATATTACTAAATACATAAATGCAACCTTCTCAGTCTGTATAATATTACTTGTGTGTACTTTTTCACAAAGAACTACAGGCACCTAAGAAATGCTGAGAGCAGGAGGAATAGTCTTCCCCAAGGAAGAGCACAGCAACTGGTTACCCAACACCAAATGGTCAGCAAACTTAGTTTTCAGGTGCTATTCCACGGAGGCTCAAATTTTATCCACAAAGACTGGAGAACTTACAAGAAATGACCTTCGAAAGTTCTGAACGGTCATGGACATTGTTCACAAAACCATGACATCCTGAAACAAACTCATGAACTCTCTCATTCTTGGTCTAACATAAAGAAGAGCAGTGGATGTGATCATTCTTCCAGGACTGCCTGGATGTCTCTAAATGATCACTCTTCTTTTGAAATACCTGGTAAGAAAATTCTTCCTCGAGTAGGCCTGGGGGTGCCATTATCATTAATTGTGTGTGCTATTGGACAGCAACCAGGGGTTAAATCAGTATGTACAATCAGCAGCTGTAAGGCTTTGCCCACTCATTCTTCCAGTGTCCTGCTCACCAGGTAAAGATATGTTTTAATGGACATCTCCAAATTGCAATTAGTAGCTTTGGCCAGAAACCTCATACACTATTATTTCTTTACACCACGTAAGTGCCACCGAAAGCCATGCAGGCAAAATGTCATCTGCTTCCTTGTGTGTGGCAGTACTCATGTACCTTCCGAGCTGCACAGCTGCACAGCCTTCTAGCTTGTGAACTAAAGCTGCTAAGGCTTTGTCTGCACAAGGAAAGGGTAACTAAATCCAAAATCTTATTACCTTCCTGTTAGCATGTCTCCTCTCCTCACTCATCCTCCCAGACCTCAAGTTCCCTATCGTTTTCTAGGCCTACACTCATTCCAACCAACTAAACCTTTAATGTCCTAAAAATAAAATCTAGAGAAGAGGAAAGGGGGAGGGATGGAACATTGTCAGGGAGCCTAATTCAAGACAGAAGCAGGGGCTCTGGCCCTGAGTCAGCAGACAAATCCCCAATAGCCCCATGCCACCTTGTCAGCCAGCTCCTCAAGCCAGAGGAGATTACAGTGCTTCCAAAAGCAATTTAGGGACAGACTAAAATGTGGACAGGCAAGTTCATGAGTAAATTATTATAGGTATTCCATAAACCCAAATTTTATCTGGAAGACCAAGTAGAAACAGAATTTTCACAAGTATAAGGAGTTTGTCACTCACGGTTTTCTTGCCCACGTTTGAAATTCAAATAATTTTCTTTGGCTTTAACAGAATTGAGTATTCTATTTAAAATAAGCATGTCAAAAAAACTCAATTTTTTTAGTTATGAAGCAAATAAGTCTTTTACATTTTGAAACAATTACATGTGGCTACATCTAGAATTATTTTCACTCTTCTGGCTATTTTGTTGTTGTTTCTGTCTTATCAAAATATGCAGAAGTGTGACAATAATGTTAATTATCTCCACTGAGTAAACACTGTGTGTCATGTGATAAACACATACACAATTAAAAATAAATATTCCTAGGACTATAGGTGGTTCATCAGATAAACGCACTTAAAGTCAAGGTTAATGACCTGAGATGGAACCCTGGGATCCAGATAATACAAATAAGAAGGTAAGAAGTCAAAGTATTTTTATTTACAGGAATATGATTATATGTATATAAGACCCTAAAGATTCAACCAGGAAATTTCTATAGCTGATAAATATTTCGGCAATGTATAAGGACTCAAAATTAACACATAATAGTCATTACCCTTCCTATTATAAAAATAACAGGCTGAAAAAGAAATTAGAGAAATGGTACCTTTCAATGGTACCTCAAAAATTATCTTGGGATAAACTCTAACTGAGCAAGTGAAAAATTTGTATAATAAAGCTTTACGACATCGAAGAAAAGAACTGAAGAAGACACCAAAAGATGGAAATATCTCCCATGGTTGTGGATCAGTAAGTTTAATATCATGAAAATGCCCATGATATCAAAATAGACTGATAACAATCTGCATTGCTATAGATTAAATGGAATACCCATCAAAACTTCAACTTAATTCTTGACAGAAACACACAGACAAACAAACAAAAAAAAACAGGTTAGCTGAAACAATCATGAATAATAAAAGAACCGCTGCAGGTCTCACAATCTCAGATTTCAAGGTATATTGCAGGATTATAAGAAGAGCATTGAACTGGAATAAAACAGATAAACTGATCAACAGAATAGAACTAAAGACCTGTATATAATCCCACATACCAACAGACAACTGATTTTTAACAAAGAAGTCACACACACACACACACACACACACACACACAAATACACACTAGAGAAAGGACATCTTCAACCAATGGTGCTGGGCAAAAAAAATCCAAATAGACACATATTTATCACCCTGCAGAAAATTCAACTCCAAATGGCTCAAGCAGTCATCTTAAATCTATTAGACCATTGGTTTTTAAATTTTGTTGATGGGTATTTTCAGTACTTTCTTTTAAGGAAAAAATCTCTTATCTATTCAGTTCCTTTTGCCATTTTTAATATTCTAAACAGAGTTCTAAGCGTCTGAACTTGCAGTCCTCAGAATAACCCCATCCAGAAGTTTCGTGAACCACTCTGATCCTCTGTGACAATGAAGAATGCACAGCTGCAGAAAATGAAATGCCTAGCCTGAGGCAAAGAAACAAATCTTCGCTGAGGAATTGGTGTGTTCTCCGGACTCTGCAGGGCACTTTTTAAGCCAGTCATCTCATGTAGTGAGGGAAGACAGACGCTACATAACATCCTGGATATGAAAGAGGAAATGACCGTTCCCTGTGGCTCAGCAGCCAGAGCAAAACGGGTTTGCCCACTTCCATTTCTCAGCAATTACGTACTGAGTGCCAAGCATCGTGCTTGCTACTGCACTTGAAAAAGTGAGAAGTATAAAAAACGAATCAAACAGAACGTGGCTCCAGATAGCATCTTATTATCAAGTTCAACAGAGCAGTGCTGCTTTTTGTGGGCTGTGTTCACCCACAGGTCTGTGTGTAAGAACACTGGGATGAGACCCAGAGCCCACTCCAACTGCCCTTACTTAAGAGACTCTCAACCTTTAGAACGAGGATAGAAAGGACAAGTGGGCGCAATTAAAAATTCCTTACAAGTACGGGACATGGAAGAGAGCTGGTGTTGAGAAAACAGAAGGAAATGAGCGCATGGGATGAGTGCTGCGGAAAGAAGGGCCTTTCTTTCTGGAGAAGGGACTTGAAATTTATCCAGAGAATTGCTTTCCTTTCTCCTTCTCTTCTTCACTTGTCTTATTTCACCAAATAACTATCTTTAGAATTGATCTCTGGAAAATATCACATCCTAAAAATTCCAACAATTAATGCTGTCCTAACAAAACTATGAAAGCCTTTTAAATGGTCTGTTTGTGATTTATAGTGGATTTGCCTCCTCTCTGGAAAGGCAAGAAGAGAAATATTCACACAGTAGCTGCTTTCCTCTTCATGTGGCTTGAATCAAACTAATCCTGCTTTTGGAAGAAAGTTATCATGGATTTGATGTTTATGATACACAGTGGTATTTACTAGATATTACAAAACTGCACTCCTCTCTGCTTTTGGCTATTTCTGCTCCTTTGAAATCAAAATAATACAAGAGCATTTCTGTCTATGAGGAGGAGGATTTTAATAAATGAGTAAAGAGATAAGTAATTTCGGAACAGTAGCAGCCGTTTGCTGCAAAGGGTGACTTCAACAGATGACGGTCAATCAAAAGCAGCTGTGATCTTCCCTTCTGAGGTGAGGCTGAGGCTGCAGAGAGCAGCTTTAGGCTTCCACCTGCCAGAACTCATTCCTTCCCCATCAGTGCTGCTTCCTGGACTTCAAGAGCAACCAGAAAGATGAACTTCCTACAGCACTCTTAACAACTGTCTTTCTTTAGTCCATCTTTTCTTAATCTATCCACACAATCAAAAATATTTCTGAAGAAAATAACTTGGAAAATGAAAGAAACTGATGATCACCCACTAATGTCTTTATACGCATAGAATGATGTTATGTGTATACACACTGTCCCATACTGTCTTCAGAGATTTATAGCTATAGACACGGAGCATAATAGTCTGTGTTTAAATTTGAAGCAGTAGTGGCTCCTAACCAAAGTAAATACTTTAGAAAGAAAGATAATGCAATAATTCTTTCCTAAAATATTGAGCTCATTATTTATTGGTTCTGGTGAAGGCATGGAGCCAGGAAAAAGGATTTGTCAGCATCCCATTTGGGACCTGAGATAAATATGATCAGAGTTGAGATGCAGCCCAGGCTGGACATGATCTCAGCTATTTTTGTTTTTCTTTTTGTTTTCTCTGCGTTTTGCACTATCCTTATTCCTTTGTCCATGAGATTATATCTAGAAGAACATGAAATGAGGACAAGAACAGGATGAAATTTAAAGTTCTTTCTCTCTTAGTGTCCTCAGTGTTGTCTAAGAAAGACTTGCATAGACCTAATCTACATGAGAAGTAGAAAGTAGAAAAAGACAAGATCTCCTGAGTAAATTGGGAGCTTGGGGACCTTGGAGGAGGGTGAAAGGGGGGAAGGGAGAGGCAGGGAGGGTAGGAAGAGAAAAATGTAGAGCTCAATAAAAAAAGAAAAATAAATAAAGTTCTTTATCTAATCTCATCAACTTATTTTAAAATATATCCTTTATTTCCAGGAGTTTTATTGCTGTAAAGTTAAAAGTAAATTACCTAATCAGGTTAAAAAAAATTCCCACTTTCCCTGCCATTGCTCAAGAGTTCTGAAATTGTTAGTCATACAGAAAGTTGTTTGTTCAAGCAAACCATCAAACAAACAAAAAACTTGATTCTGTCTTACAGATTTCACAGAAAACTGACAATCTGAAACCAATCAGTCAAAAGAGTGAAAGAGGCCTGGGGGTGCAGCAAATAGAGTATTTGTCTAGTGTGCACAACACCCTAGGTTCTATCCCCAGCATCACATAGAACAAGCTGTGGTGGTGCATGCCCACAATAGCATCACTGGAGATGGAGGCAAGAAGATCAAACGCTCATGGTCATTCTTGTCTGAATAGTAAACTTGAGGGCAGGCTAGGCTACATGAGACCCTGTATCCAAAACTCAGTGACAGGAACCATTGAGAAATAAAATTCATTTCTCTGTTTTCATTTGTGTTGAAATGATAACATAAATACATAGAACATTAATCATTTTGCTAAAATTCTTACTTCCATTCTGTTTTATTCTTGGAATTATTATTTCTGAGCTACTTTAAAAGGAGTTTTAGCTTTTATTTTCCTTTGTAGAAACACAAAGGGAGAATTGGAGACAAGGGTAGAACCATAAATGCATCTTGACCTCCATGTGCCACCCTGGGTAAAAGGAATCACGATGTCTGGCTCCTGACACTCCCATCTTCCTGTCTAATGCTTGCTTACCAGAATGCCAGTGATGCTCTGCTTGTCATTCCTTGCACATCCCTTCTGGTCTATGCCCCTGGGCTGTCTTTGATCTTCATGATCTGGGCCACACCCATTTTATTCAACCTTGATTACTCACATCCTCCATTCTGAAAAGAACCAAAAACCCATGTAATAATCACCTCGTACCATAGGCTACAGATCATTAGATTTGGATCCCAGGGCCAACACACTAAGCTCCTGGTTTAACTTAATGCTATGCCGCCCTTTTGCCTCCACTTGACCCCCACAGCTGTGCTTGTGAGAACTTGGGGTTGTCTGCAGTCATGGGTGTGCTTCCAGCCCAATTCCTGGGTCATACTTCCTGTTTAAGAGTCATAGATGATGCTGTGGATCTATGCTGCTAAAGACGGAGCCTCATCTTCAATCCAAGCTCTGTAATGAGTAAGTCTGACCCAACAACTCTACTTTCAGGTCAATACAGAGCAAGTCATTGTTGAATCTTGTCTAGAGCATCTGTCAACGATAAGAGCTATGATGAAAGATCTGTGATGGCCATTGTTTTTTAATGGATGACCACAAAAATGACTTGTATAGAAAATTAAAAAATTATCAACAATAAAGAATAAAACTCACAATGTAGTATTGTAGTAGAAAATGAGCAAAGTTCCATAGAGAGCAACATGACCCAGTATGTGGTATTAGATCACAGAATATGATACAGAGGACATCTATACAACAGTGGTTTTGAAAGACTGCCTACATGCAGGGAATTTGCCAAATAACAAACATACTCAAGGTAATGATAGATTTCTTTAACTATGGGACAGGAGGGTGCAAGTTGGGAAGGGTGAAAGACAGGCAGAACTTGGTGATGGTTGATGGCAATTAATGTGTCAGTGGAGAGGTGCACATTTCAGCATATCTGTAGGAGACATAAGCATAAATACTCCTCTAGTCGCTAAGAGAGCCTGTTACTGTAACCCTAATCCAAACAGGGAGCCAGTCCTCACAGATCCATGTATAACTTCGACTCCTCAAGAAAAGGAACCTTGGGGAAATAGCTAACTTCATATTCAGAGAGAAAACACAGTACAGAGCATGCTGAACCCATAACTTGCATAAAGCATAAGAATAAAAATAATGTTTTGGTGGTCACAAGGTGAGAAAATATTCAAAGAATGAACAAGATATGCTTAAGCCTAATGTTCCAAATGATGACTTGAACATCAATGTAAATCAATACAAGTCATGCATTATAACTTCTCAACAAAATGGGAAAACACAAGCTCATGCTGCAACAACAATAAAAGACTCACAGATTTATGAGAAGTAGAATATTTGCAAGTTTCAAACAATCTTCCTATAAAATGTTAATTAGTTATTAAAGTAGCAGTAGGTTAGCCTGGCAGACACATTAGCAGTCAAGCAAAATAATAGACTATTTTAATATTTTAAACTGTTGGTGTCCTAATAGGCTGATACAATGCAGGTAGAACATAACATCTGTTATTCAAATATATGTATATTTTTTCAAATATGTGTGTGTGTGTGTGTGTGTGTGTGTGTGTGTGTGTGTGTGTAAAATCACTGGAGCATTTGGAAAACTAATAGAATTCCAGGATTAGATAGCAACAAAGCATCAGTATGAATTTTCCTACATCAAATTGTTTTGGTTTTTGTTTCTGAAACAGTCTATGTAGCCTAGGCTGGCCTCAAGCTCAGTATGTTGCTAAGGCTGGTTTTCAACTCCAGATCTTCTTGACTCAACCTCCCAAGTGTTGACATAAAATATTGAACCTGATAATTCTTTCTGAAAAAAATATAAAACAAACTACTCAAAGGAGGATAATAATGAAATATATTCACAACTAACAATGACAATGAAGAGAATAGAAGATCTTTTCATGTTTTACTTTTCTGTTTGAGGTTGTTTAAAAATTTTTAAACTTTCTTAATCATCTTTAGCTAATTTAAATAAATATTAACAAATATGACAATTAAATATTAAATGCAAATTTATTTGTCCTTTAGAATTATTAGATATTACCAGTAAAGTTACAAAAGCAAATAAGCTATCTTACTCAGCATATTTGGAGTTTCCTCTGTAATAAGTTAAACATGGTACTAGGGACATGCTAAATTGAAATTTCCCTATTATTCTGTCCCTGGCAACATAGTGTACTTTATTTTCTGTTGTCCACCTTTCATTTATAAATTAAAAGACAGTAGACTTTTCTTCAAAGTTCACTAAATACACACTGTACAAAATATAATGCATCTTTAATTCAACAGAAGAAAATTTCATCTTTGGAGCCACATCTATGTATTAGGAAAATATAAAAATTGACACATTATAGCTCACTTGTGACTTTATAAAGAACAATTAATACCCTTTCCTGTCAGAAATGAGAAGTGGATTATTTGATAATACTCCCATTGTCCTCAGGAGTTCTTTATCTGAGGTTGATGTAGAGTTTGCTCATTTGAACTGCTCAGCTGCATAGATATTATGTAAGAATAGGATTTTCTTTAAAAAAAAAAAGAGAGAGAAATCTTTGCTGACAGGGATGTCTGAAATGTCTTAAACACATGAAGGACACAATTACGATTCTGCTAAAGGCAAAGGGTGTGTCCTAATGTGAAGTTAGCACCAGCACACTACAGTCTACATGTCACCTCTAGGAGAACACTGCACAGCTGAAGGACACAGTCACTAAGAGCATATTAAAAATAGAGTTTCTTACTTGTGTGGAGGTTATAGTCATTGAACTTCTTTTGAAAATATATCCCCATTTCAGATTTTTCTCAAAACTTACATCTCTGTTTTCAGCCTATCAAAACTGGAACTGACAAATAATGGGGAGATGGAGCCCCAACTGGACATCTCTTGTCATCAAACAAAGCCTCTAGTTTAGGGACTAGAGTACATCTAATTGAGTTGTTGACCAAAAGGGCTCCATGGGAACTCCAAAACAACTCAGACTGTTGCCAAATGAATTGGTTGCTCTCCACAAACTGATGGTTAAGCTCTATTGCCAAAGACAACACCTACACAACTCACTGAACACGGGAAAATTCACCTGGTGTCTTCATAGAGACTTTACCCCTATTGACCCGTTTAATAGTACAGGAGCTACACTGCACACTACCAAATAAGAAAGGTAAGCACTAACCTAGCTGCAAACTCTTAAGTCTATAATGGTGACCTGTTGTAATAATAGGAGCCGCGGGGCTGCATCCCCAGCACCCCAGCTGCCTGGCTAGCTTATGCCCCGAAATAACAACACACAAACTGTATTCTTTTAAACACTGCTTGACCCATTAAATCTAGCCTCTTCTCGGCTAACTATCGCACCTGGACTAGCCCATTTCTAATTAGGTGTGTAGCACCCCAAGGTGCGCTTACAGGGAAGATTCTAGCCTACGTCCATCCTGGGTTGGAGCTTCATCGCGAGTGCCTCAGAGAGCAGAGCTATTGCATCTACCTGAGAGAGCAGAGCATGGCGTCTCTCTGAGCTTACTTCCTCTTCCTCCCAGAATTCTGTTCTGTTTACTCCTCCCACCTATGTTTTAACCTATCAGGGCCAAGCAGTTTCTTTATTGCTTAACCAATGAAATCAACAGATTGATATATGACTGATGTGGGAGTGTCATATCAATCTGTTGATTTCATTGGCTGAGCAATAAAAGAAACTGCTTGGCTGGCCCTCATAGCTTAGAACATAAATGGGAGGAGAAAACAGAATAGAAATTTGGGCGGAAGAGGAAGTGAGGTCACACTCTGCGCTGCTTCCAGAGGGACCGGACACCCGCCATGCTCTGCTCTCCCAGGCAGCTGCAACCCACGATGGACTTAGGCTAGAATCTTCCCAGTAAGCGCACCTTGGGGTGCTTACACACATCATTAGAAATGGGCTAGTCCAGGTGCGAGAATT
>NW_026067900.1:12430761-12472796 GCF_014885135.2 Alexandromys fortis | reverse complement strand
TATGTAATTTTGCTATGTTAAGTTAAAGCCTTCTTTTTTTGTTTAAACAGAAAAAGGGGAAGTGATGTGGGAGTGTCATATCAATCTGTTGATTTCATTGGCTGAGCAATAAAAGAAACTGCTTGGCTGGCCCTCATAGCTTAGAACATAAATGGGAGGAGAAAACAGAATAGAATTCTGGGCGGAAGAGGAAGTGAGGTCAGACTCTGCGCTGCTTCCAGAGCGACCGGACACCCGCCATGCTCTGCTCTCCCAGGCAGCTGCAACCCATGATGGACTTAGACTAGAATCTTCCCGGTAAGCGCACCTTGGGGTGCTTACACACATCATTAGAAATGGGCTAGTCCAGGTGCGAGAATTAGCCTGTAAGGGCTAGAGTTCATGAGCCAAGCAGTTCTTAAATGAATACAGTTTGTGTGTTGTTATTTCGGGCATGAGCTAGCCAAGCGGCCGGGGTGTTGGGGACGCAGCCCCGCCGCCGCTTCTTATTTCAACATATGACACTCCCACATCAGTGACCTGTCTGCAAAATGTGCTAGTGCAATAGTGACACAAGTCTGTGGGTCTAATCAACCAATATCTGACTAGATTTTAGGCCTGCCCACTCCATGAGATAAACCCGATCCTTGACACTTTGTAGGGGGCCAAGAATCTGAGACTAGATAGGCCAGTCACCTAGCAAGAAAACCAAATACTATCGCTCTGCTTAAGGAACACAGCAATAAAATGACTCCTAATGATACTCAGCTATACTCATAGATAAGTCTCTTGCTCAGCCATGTTCAGAGAAGCTTCCTCCTTCAGAAGAAGGGAACTAACACAAAGACCCACAACTGGACATAATGCAGACAATGGAAAACCTTGGAACACTGAGTCCTAAACACAATGTCTCTATCAATTCACACCCGACAAGGCCCAGAGAACCCTGTGGAAGAGAAGGTGGAAAGACGGTCAGAGCCAAAGGTTATGGAGAGCACCAAGGAAACAAGGTCTTCTAAGCACAGCAGGACCTATGCACATATGAACTCACAGGCCTGTATTCACAGGGCCTGCCTGGGTATGAGCCTGATGAGGTCCCAGTGCTAAGAGAGGAAGCGAATCATAGTTAACCCAAAACTGATGTCCAATTGATAAATTCTGGTAAGTTAAAAATTAGGTTTTTCCCCCCAGTGGAATCTCAATGATTGTATAAATCACTCAAGGCTAGGCCCCATACCCAGCACTAGATGACCAACACAAAATTAAGTCAGGGGCATTTTAGGAGATTCTTTGTCTCATAATGTTTTGCCAGGGTTTTGCCTTTTGCTGACAAGTCCTGTGTGGCTTCTGGTTTTGTGTTCTCATGGGATTTCTGCATTTGTGACTGTGTGCATGTGTGTGTGTGTGTGTTTCTTGCTTTTACTTTGGCTCTTTTTTCCTGTTTGTTTTGTCCTGTTCTGGTTTATTTTTATTTTATATAATATTATTTAATTTATATTATTATTATTATTATTAATTATTTTAGATTCCTGTTTGTATCCTAATGAGCAACAGAAAAGAGAGGTGTGGATTTGGGTGGGTGGGGAGGATCTTAAAGGAGTTAGGGGAGGGGAATATATTGTATTTAAAACTCTGTTTTTAATTTTTTAAAAAGGAATTTGCCCTAAATATAGACATTTGATTAGAAGAGAAATAAAATCTTGACTTCTATACTGAAAGAAAAGGTAAGAGTACTTATTCCAGACAGCTTCCCTGGAATTCTAGAATTCTTAGAGCTGAGGGAGCAGCTATGGTTTGCTGGAAGGGTTGGTTCGGGGAGATGATTTGGAGATGGGCACCTCTAGTTTTGTTTAAGCTAGAACCCACTGACTACAGTCTCTAGGCCACTGATTTTCTCTTTGATAAAGCAGAATTAGAACCACGAATGTGGCCTGGAGTCCAGCAAGGAGGCTGGTCCCAAAGGATCAGTGGAAACTCATCACTGACACTTGTCATGAAGCCACAAGGTCATCCTCAGCACAGCTGTGCACCAGCGGTGACGTCTATCCTAAAGGAAACTGGAGGAAAAAAAATAAATGCATTTACTTCTGTGGTGGTTTGTTCTAAATGAACAAGAGAGGATATAAAAATTGGAAATTAGTATTATGGAAACCTTTAATTTTTATTTTCTTTGGAGAATAAGAAAAACACATGACAAAGAAAGTGAAGTCAGATTTCAAAATATTTTCAGAACTTTTCCTTTGAACTTCATATGGATCAAGGTATATGTACTAACTACTATCTCAATATAGTAACTCAGAGTCTATAATAAAAGACAAAGACAGTGGAATAGATATGTTAGATAATTATTTCTGAAGTGTTTTTTGACTGAAGTTTCCAGATGAGTGTTTCTCTTTTAGTTAGTTTTTAGCTTAGTCTTTAAATGTGCACATGGTCATGTCAATACACCTGTTTTTATTGTGTGGACTTATATTTCCAGAACTAAACACATTGCTCTTAACTCCACCTATTCTTCTATATGCTTTCAGGAGACAGGAACTCCCATCTCAGTGTCTCCACAATAAATTGTCAGACTTTTTAAACATTCTGTTCCCTGGCATGGGCTTGTCTAGGTTTTTTTAAAAGTAATAATATCATTTAATTATGGGGGCTTGTGCCTCTCAACTTCATGTACTTCAGTGCAATTCTAAATTTAAACTACATATACTATAGGAAGTTTTCTCTTCTATATGCTATGGCCCTTATCAAGTTAACAAAATGAAATATATCTATACTGTCAAAGAGTGAAGATGAGAATCATGATAAAAAAATCGAGTCATCAGTAGTATATTTTATAAGTCTATTACAATTTAGCAATAATCTTATGTTACTCATAAGTATTGATATTTTAAGAGTGAGTAATTTGAAGCCAAAGGAGTCTAAAAATCTTACCAAAGAATTGGTAAACAAAATTAATATAATGCATTAATTCTAAATATTTTCCCACTAAATGAACTCACAAACCAGGAGTTATAATTATCATTGCAAGATATAAACATGATCTGTATATTACAAATTGATATTGAAACACATTATATCACCAGCAACTCTCTGAAATGCCCAGTGAAGATAATTGTAAAGATGGGGTTTGTACTGATCTCCGAGAACAGCAGAATAATTGTCCAACCTTGATCTGAAGGCTTCTGCCTAGTCTTATTGGATATTATTTTGTTGTGTTTGGTTGTTGCCTCTTAGAAGCCTGCTCTTTTCTGAAGGGAAAGGGGGATTTGAATCTGGGGAGAAGGTTCGTACAGGAAGCTGGGAGGAGTGGAGGGAGGGGAAATTGTGGTCAGAATGTATTGTATGAGAGAAGAATCTATTTCCAATTAAAAAAAAAAAACAGAAAAAAAGATAGGGCTTATAGTTTAAAATAATTATAAAACATACAGAATAACATATTTCAGGATTTCAAATATGTAGAAACCCAAAATCCAGTTTAGTAGGAAAACAAATTCTGAGTGAGAACTTTATTTCTTTTTTGTGAATTCTTAGCATGAACAAAATAAAAGAAAACCTACAGCCCTACACAAGAGGGCTGATAGTGGGAAAGCTAAGCACTTTTTATTAAAACACAACTATTTTCTTAATTTAAACTTGTTTCCACTGTTGGAGACTTTAACTGATTTTGCTGCAATATATGCATATATACAATATACATGAATGTATATATATTAAAGTTTCATTTTATTACTTAAATAACTTATTCTTATTATTCTCACTTTAGATATTAAACACTTCCTAGCTACCCAGAGGAAGTAAAACTATTGATCATTGCCTTAAAATATAGAAGTATGAACCCAAAGGAAATAAACATATCAGAGTCGCCATGTGTTTTACTTAAGTCTATTAATACAAAGCAAATTACTCAGGGCAAAGAAAAATGTGTGGGCAGCTGGTGGCTGACTCGTATGGTTTAATTCAGCTCCTGCATTTCTCTTCTCCTATTCTCTAGGGCACCTCTTGGACCTTGGTGAAATTACATTCCTTGTTATGGCAATATTAAACCAAAGATTAAGAGGAACAAATGAACAATTAAGACTTTACTTTCTCAGCTGGCTTCTGACAACAAGGAGTTTTTCCTCGCCAAAGCTTTAGTTCTTGTGCCGCCATGTTTGTTCAAGCCTAAGAGAACAGTGGGAATTCTCCTCCTGGGCTGTTTCAGTCACAGACAATAAAACCAGAAGAACCAGAGGGTGCTCTTATCTGCCAAGCAAAGCAGAGAGCGCTGGAGCATTCCAGCAGAGATGAGAGAGTCCAACACACATTAAGATACTTGCCAATCCTTTGCTATCAATGTGAAGCCCAGATGATTCTGCAGAAAAGACAGGCTACTCAGCTTCAACTCTAAAACATCAAGCAAGTTCCAAGAGAGGTGTAAGAAATCAGGAGCCTGTTTCCCTGTTTGTAAGAAGGTTTTGTTTTGTTGAGGGGGGGCATACTAATTAAATAAGCTCAAAAATGTTGTTTAATTTGGAGTGTGAATTTGTGCGAGAGTCGTTTAATCATTGGTTATTGTTCCTTCCTCCTTTTGCTTTTGCAAGACAGCCAGGGGACAAAGGAGAGGTGAAAATTGATAACACTGGTTAAAGCCTTGGGTAAGGCAGCCACAACTTATGAGTGGGAATTCGGGTGCTAATAAGTATCCCAGTAGTAGAATTACCTTGTCTGACACTAGTAACGTTTCGTAAATGACGGGCTCCTTCCCAGGACTAATATTTCTATAATCCTGTGCAAAAATATTTTTAAATTCTTTAAGATATTTGTTTTAGAGGTGAAACATGTCTTAATGGCACAATTGTTGTATCTAAATGTCAAATAAAATATTAATGAAACACATAAATTTAAATATTTTAATGTTTTCTTAGTCTGTCAAGAGAGCACATTTCTTCTTTCTTTATAACCTGTCTTCAAACACATCTTAAGTAATGGTGTGGGTTTAATATTATAATTTCTGAGTAAAAGGATCAATGGATTGTTTTTTATCTTTATAAAAATGCATACCAGATATCCTAATAATGGAAATAGCTTCTTCCATAAAAGGCTTTAAAAACCTGCCTCGAGCAATAAAGGAAAAGGCTTTTTAGACTACATTTGGAGACAGACTTAATTTGAGGCAGACTCAGGCACTTTCTCACTTCTGGTCACCTGACCAGTCTCTGGAAAATTATTTTTTATTTTTTTTCATATTTTAACAGTAAATAACCCCATGCTGTTAAGAAAACATTGCAAAAGATTTATTCAAAGTGTAACCATTTCCCCAAAGCTCGCATGTCTGCATTAAATCAGTCCATTCTCTTCGTGAAGTTTCTACAAAACACACATTGTAACAGTCACCAAATAGTAAATGCTCTTTTCATACCATAGCCTAGTGTATTTCTTTTTGGTACAATAAATCAAGGGAAATTGAATCAGCAGCCTATATGCTGACTAGAATTCAAGAGCTTGCTAAAGCTGATATTTGTGGGAATTCTCATTCTCACTTCTGGCGTGGAGATTTGGATAGCTGTAACCTCACCCCTGCTTGTTAGAAAGTCTACAATTTGAAAATTAATATGCTGGTCTCCATTTGAACTTAACAGTTGGCTGGTTTCTACATCATTTTCCCTTAAACAGAAGGTTTTTCTGAAGGTGAGCAGAAATTTTATTTGAAAAACATGTTCAGTATTAATGACAAGATCGAATATTCGGTCATCATTTTTAAAGTTTGAAAAGGAGACACTGAACGTTTTTAAAAATTTCACTTTTCTTTTATAAGTAAATGGAACTTACTTCATATTCTGTTCAAAACATCAGTCATCTATATTCAATTTCATATCTAGAATCTCAGACTGTACTATTTTAAAGCACGTAATATTTTTGAAGCATTTAATATGTTAACCATTTACCCATACGTACTTCACCATTTTTGTCGTTAGACTCTCAGATACTTTGTTCTTCTGCGGGGCAGCCACAGAATTCCCCTGGCCTCAGGGAAGTAGCAATGTTCCCTGCTGCAAGATTAGATCCAAATGTCTGACAGCCCCATGGAGGCAGATGGGAAATGAGAAAGCGCAACCGTGAGATCTCAGGTCACATCAGTGTTAGTTCTCTGCCATCTTTCCAAGGCCTGAAATGAGGAGTCTCCCTCTCAAAGGCTGAATGAAGTTTTTATAGAATGTTTACGTCTGAAAAACTCAGAGCCAGAAAATAGCAGATAATGAAAGTCTAAAAAGCTAAATTTTCATCATTTTTTTTCTGTGCATGCATGAGAGCATGCCCACCTGTTGGTTGAAAAGTGGATGGAAAGTAGTGTCAAGTAGTGGACAAGCAGAAAGACTGATGGCAAGATACAATAGACCTTGAAACTTTCTATTGCTTCTGATTATTCTTGGGTAAGGACCAATCTTCTAACCTAAAGACCAAAGCCAGTGGGGCTCAACTCTCTTTGAAGCTTAGCTGCCATATTCCAGCTCTTTGTCCATAGGCCTTCTGCTCATGGGCTGATGCATCTACTGGAGCAGTACTCCGTAATCTTTACACTAGCAGACTCCAGCCAGTCATTGCTTCCTCGGGAAGGCTGTTCCTGCCCACCACACTGATATAATCAAACCTTTGTTATGCTATTCCATAACAGTGAACTTCCTCTTGAAGCACCTACTAAAATTGCAATGTAGATAGTTCATCTGAGTCTTTGCCTAATGCTCCTTCCCCAAATAGACTGTAAATCCCATCAAGCATGAACAGGGTCAGATGTTGGCTCAGTCTTAGGTCAAAACATCTGCTATGGGTTGAATTATCTAGTCTCCAAAATTCATGTGTAACTAGACATCAGAAGGTGACTATAAATGGCAATCAATTTAAAATCAAGTCACTACGGTGAGCTATCACACACTATGGGGGGTCATGGTTTTTTAAGAAGAGGTAGGAACACAGGCATGCACACAGGGTAAAGGAACCTCAGAGGACATAACTTCCACTGGAATCTTGATCCCAGACTTATAGCCTCCAGAATTGTCGAACAGAAACAAAATCTGTTTTTTAAGTTATATGATCTGTCCAACTTTGTTATAGTATCCCTAGAAAACTAATATATCAAATTATAAAATTTATAAGACCTAATACATACATGAATCCATCACTCAAGTAAACTTGGATTTAAATTCTACTTCTACCTTTTCCATTGTAATACCTCAATCACACTGGAAAGAAATTCTGTAAGCCCTGTGTTGTTCAGCCATGACTCTCACACAGTAAAACAGTTTAAAGCTTTGCTGCTGACCAATGAGGCATGTGAGAACCCCTAGCACTGTCAGTATCAGGGGCATGCATTTCATTTTAGAATTGACTTAGAGACCTTTTCCATGTAAGTTTTTATTTCTTGCTCAGTTTAATGTGGTAGAGATACAATCTAAGAAGTATCTTTCCTCTGCATTAAAATTCCTGTAGAGAATGTTTGGAGGGTAATATGACCAGGATGCATATATATCTCCTGTAATTTCCCTTCAATCAAAGTCAATTCCCTCTCAGCTTCAGCTGATAATTTCCTGGGACTATTTAAGTCCTTATCAACAGTTAAGGTTTTGCTTAAATTAATCAGGTCTGTATTCTGTCAATCATGTGATCTGCCCTGCTGTGAAAGGTACTGAGCCACATGGCTAACATAGATAAGAATAATGGATTAATATAAGTGATAAGAGATAGTAAGAAGCCTGAGCTAATGAGCCAACAGTTTTATAACTTATGGAGATCTCTGTGTGATTTTCTTTGGGGCTTGATGGCTGTGGGGTACTGGGTGGGACAGAAACCCCAACAAGCAGGCCCCTCATGTTACACACTTAAAAGATTGTTTCTTCACTATACCTTTACAAGAAAAAGACAGAGGAAAATTTGTCTTCACAGTGCCTACTTATAATAATTCTCAGCCTGCTAAAAGATATCAATAGAAGTTTCTTTAATTGTTCTGGGAAGGAACTTCCTCTATAATGGCAGAAAATGACTGAAACAGATTTGGCACAGAGGCCTACAAGAGGCCCCTCATGGAGTTTCCCTATGGCAAAGGATTACCTTGAATAGTACTTGTTGACCTACATTTATTAGTCTAGTGTCTACCTTTTCCACACTTGCATTCTGAATGAATTATTCTTAGAGATAAACATTGTTTCTAGAAATGCCCTGTCTACAATCCTTTTAAAGTGAGCTTGTTTGTCATAATTAAAACATTTGATTTTTCAGTTTTTCCTCAAATGTCATTCACCACTCATATCCATGCATCTTCATAGTTATGAGATTCAATATTAATTGTATCTCAAATAAATTCCTCCAAAGGTGCTACCCTTGCCTTTAATGACTGAATTATCCTTTTGCACAGAGAATTAGCATTTTTAAAAGCCAGTGATTCAATTATCTATCCAGTTCCTAAATTTGTTATCATTCTATTTTCTACTGAAGTCAGTCTTTGTAAGAAATCTATAAAGGCTTCCTTGGATCTTGTATATCTTTAGTAAATAACTCAATTTTCTTTCTTATACCTCCAATTCTGTCCTAAGCATAAAGCCAGTGCATAGTCATCATATACAGCTTACCTTTCTATAGTAACATAGTTTCCTTCTCCAGAAATTTGATCTTGGGAAATTTCCATACATCTAGCTTTACTCCATTGTACAATAATTTTAGCCTCTTCTCTTAATCATATGCTCCATTGTAACTGTTGACCTTTAACCTTTAACCAATTCTATCCAGTCTTTAGGGATAATTCTATTGCAAATTAACTATGAGTTGAAAATTTGCTACATAAAAGGTGAATGCATGCCATTTGAAGTAGTGCTCCCCTGAATAGCCTTAAATCTAACATTGGCACAGGAATCCAGTTAGCTCTAACAGAGTCTCTGCCACTCAAAAATTTCTGTAAGGTTACTGGATAAATTAAGGTTGGAAAAAAAAGAAAGCCTAGCTGGGTGTATCTGGAGTCCCATCTGCAACTGTGGTGGGAACCCCATGTGCAGCTCTAACAGGAGCCCCATTTGCAGCTCCAGCCTGTACCAGTGGCTTTTTCATGAATTCATACCCCAAACAGTGGTTGCTAAATGTAGCAAGAATAATAAAAACCCAGAGATGGATATTGGGTTTCAACCTGAAGATCAGAAAAGCAAAGTAGCCAGGCACTGGCTCGCTCTTATGTCTACCTCAAACCAAAATGGCAATCTTGCGTTCATGAATCCTCAGAATGAGACTGAGCATGAGACCTGTATCTTTCCATTTTATATTCCTCTCTAGTGCTGGCAATAAAGGTGTTCACCACCACTGCCCAGTCTCTGTGGCTAACTAGTGTGGCTGCTTGGCTTAAAGGTGTGTGCAACCACTACCTGGCCTGTATGACTGACTAGTGTGGCTGCTTTGCACTGACCTTCAGGCAAACTTTATTTATTAAAACACAAATAATGTATCACTATTGAAGAAAATGACTACACCAATCATTGAACATGGAGAAGTTGAGCTTGTGCCTACAATAGATTCTTTACACCTATGCTATAGGATCTTTGGCACAGGAAAATACTCTTCACACTACCAAAGGAGAAGTGTAAACACCAATCCAGCCACAAACCCTTTTGATATACAATGGTGTCTTGCCTGCAAGCTAGGCTAGGGCAATAGTGTCACAAGGCTTGTGGGGGTATCCAACCAGTGTATAATTTGACTTAAGTCCCACTCCATGAAATCAAGTTCATGTCCATCACTTCTTAGGTGACCAAGAGCTGAAGACTAGATAGCAAGGTACTTAGGTTAAAACCAAATACTACTGGTCTTTATAAAAAGTAATCATAATGATAAAATGGCTCCTAATGATATTCTGCTATACTCATTGCAGTGCCTTATTCAGCTGTCATCAGAGAAGTTATCCCAGCAGATGGAAACAAATTCAGAGATGCAGAGCCAAACATTATGCAGAGAAAGTCAGAGAGAGAGAGAGAGAGAGAGAGAGAGAGAGAGAGAGAGAGAGAGAGAGAGGGAGGGGGGGAGGGAGGGGGAGAGGGAGGGAGGGAGAGAGAGAGAGAGAGAGAGAGAGAGAGAGAGAGACACCTTGGAACACTCTGCCCTAAATAGGATGCCTTCATCAAATCTTTCCCCTCCGATCTCTGAAAACCCCATGTATGGAAAGACAGGAGAATAAAAACATTCAAGATTCAGAGGGGATGGAGGACACCAAGAAAACAAGGTCTTCTAAATCAATACGATCAAAGCTCATATGAACTTACAAAGACTGAGGCATCACGCACAGGGCCTGCACAGATCTGCACCAGGTCTTCAGTGGCTATATTATGTCTTTGAGTTTAAAGTTTTTATGAAATTTCTGGGTATGCAAAGGAGTGGATCTCTGAATTTTATGCCTTCTCTTGGACTCTTTTCTTTCTGTTAGTCTGTCCAACTGCAATGTGATAATTTTGTCTTATCTTTTTATATTTTATTTTGTTGTATTTTATTGTCCCTTAGAAGCCTGTTGTTTTTCTAATGAGTGACAAGAAAGGAATGGATCCAAGTTGTAGGAGAGGTGGGAAGAAGCTTGGAGAAGTAGAGAGAGGGAAAATTGTAAACAGGGCATATTATGTGAGAGAGGAATCTATTTTTTAATAAAATGGAGAAAGGGAAAGTCAGACTTTCATGCTGATTTCTGAACTGATTTAATACTTATGACAGCAAAGGCACCTACAGTTCTTTCACATTGATGAACATGTAAAAGGATTAAAAAATGTATATCAAACTTAAAACACTTTCAAATAATAGCATATGGAAAGACTTTCTGAAGAGGACTCCAATTTCAAGGGAACTAATGGAAAATGGAATTACAGGCAACTAAAAGGCTTCTGTCCAGTAGAGGAGATAATCATAGAGTGGAGAGAGAGACTGGGAAAAACATCTTTCCCAGCATATTTCAGGCAGGGAATTAAGAGCTGTAATCTATCAAGAATGGTAAAAGCAGAACACCAATGGAACTAATATTCTCAAACAAGGAAAACAAATGCTTGACAAGTACTTAGAAAAAATGTATTATTTCCTTATTCATTGTGGACATGTAAATTCCTTTCACCCAGATAAAAAGACTGTCATCGTGTAAGTATATGACATCTAATTCTGGTGAGAAGGTTGGTAAGATAGCTATTCTGGTGGGAAGATAACCTGTGTAGCAGCTATGGAACTCAGTGTCAAAGTTCAAAAAACAGAAAATAGAACTGTCTTACAACCAGCTAAATTACTCGTGGGTGTGCAGCCATAGAATTCAAGTCAGCATTCTACAGAGATACTTCCACACCCATGTTGACTCCTGCTATGTACACAATAGCTAAAAAATGGAAGCAGCCTAGATGCCTGTGAAAAGAATATGTTACATGATGTACACAGCAGAATGTTTTAGAGAGGAAGGAAAAAAAATGGCATCTATAGGAAAATGGACAGAATTTGAGATCACGCTGTTACATGAAATAAGCCAAAATCAGGAGATGAATGCTATGTTTGTACTCATGTGTGGGATTGAGAGTTCACTGAGTGTGTGTGTGCGTGCATGCGAGTGTGGGTGTGTGCATGCGTGCGAGTGTGTGTGTGTGTGTGTGTGTGTGTGAGAGAGAGAGAGAGAGAGAGAGAGAGAGAGAGAGAGAGAGAGAGAGAGAGAGGAGGAGGAGGAGGAGGAGGAGGAGGAAGAGGAGGAAGAGGAGGAAGAGGTAGAGGAGAAGGAGGAATTCTTAAGGGAGTCCAGAAGATGGGAAAGAAAACGTAACAGGGTAAATGAACATGAAAGCAGAACAGACTCTTTTGGGGTAAGGAGAAAAGCGACCAACAAAAAGGGGCAGGAGGCAGTTGATGAGAGGGACAAATCACAACAAAAACATAATGGTGTTGTGGCTCATATATATATATATATATATATATATACATATATATATACATATATATATATATGCCCTAGTGAGACCCATTATTCTGTATGCTGACACAAAAAGTAATTTGAACAAGACTTATAAGTGAGAACTTTATTATGTGTAACTTTCTCTTCCCCACTCACATAGATCTAAAGTGACAAAATGCTCTAAATATGTAACATGCAACTCCAAACAACAACAGAAAAACCAGCTTAGCTTCCCCTTGCACCAACAGAATGTCAGTTCCTTGGAATGAGCATTGACCCCCATGGTGAATAAAGCTCTAATTGGAATTCAAATTTTGTAATACACAAGATGCTGTCAGAATAATCACCACATGGGGAGCCTGACTAATTAGTTGAGGATGTTTTCTGATCTGGTCATCCCTTGGCAGAAGGAACAAAGAGAGCTAGGGAGCTCCATGGCAAGAACACAGAAGTGTGGAGCTCTGGATCTGTCCGCCATTTGTTGAAGGTCTCTAGTCAATTCTTAAATTTAACTATATTGTATTTTTCTATAAATATACCTATGATTCTGCTTGATGCCCTAATGTATTTTTCTATAAATATACCTATGATTCTGCTTAATGCCCTAAGATGCTTCCAGAAAATATTGTAAACATTATAAAGGTGAAGCAGAAGACCCTCTGAAGAGAAAACCTTCTATATTAATGCATCCTCTTCTGCGAAACATTCGGATAATTTCTTCCCATTTTCTTTTTGGTTAGCATGCAGAGTCACAGATTGGTATTTCCACAGGAATAAAACCTTTTTTGGATAAGCAACTACTGCCAATCAACATTTACAGACCAATGTATACAGCAGAAAACATCCTCAGCTCTACTCCATACAGACAGCTCACAATTTCCTCTCACTGATGCACAAGGTAGAAATGAAGTAAATATCTCAGAGTACAAACAGAACCACATTAAAAAATCTATGCTTAGTCTACAGGTGTGAGTATGGGTTTTATTTTAAGTAAGCAATGTCAAAATTAGGAGAAAAAGGTTTCCAAATTTTTTCAATATTTAAAATTAAACTTAAAATTCTCTGATTAATGAGACTCTAATTATCAGTCTGTGAGCTCCTTCATGGTGATTACGTATTACCTCCCCTCCAAGCATTGTCATTTCTAACATAGCATGTAATGATGCAACTCCAGCTAGTGAAGAACTCAACAGGTATAGAAGAGATGTCAACTGAAACAGACAGAAACCATGACGGTAAGACAGAGAAAAGAGATAACCAGAGCCTTGGAGAGAGGGGCAGAACTCTCACAAAACACTCTTTGGTTGAACCAGAAAAGAAAACTTAGTGGCCACACAGAAACCAAACATGGTGTGGGAAGTAAATGAAGAGGAGATGGGTGCAGTAGCAAGCACACATCTGAGTACCTTACCTCAGAGGTCTATGGGAACGTGCTCTGCTGAAGATCCTAGGACAGTGTTGCAGGAGGTCCTTCCGCTCCTCCAGCCAATCCGTGGTCTCTCAGTGGCTATTGGCTGGAGGAGCAGAAGGACCTCCCACAACAGCACAGGACTTTTAAGAGCTAAATCCAGATTCCCAGTCCAGTTCTCCCTGCCTCTTCAAAAGATGTGACTTTTTCCTACTAATGTACAACTTAAATAATTTCAGTTATTTTTTTAATGAGAGAAAACAAATAATCTGTCACAGCTGATCAGGTTGTGGATGACCAGGAAAAAAGGACACTAAGAAGCTACTCAATCTCTGCCCAAAGTAGAGCTCAGAAAGTTTGGGCTGTGGTTAGAAGATACTGACACCATAGTCTCACAGACTTGGCCTCTCACGAGCCTGTCCATGTCCACCTTACAGGTACAAATCATTTTCAGAAGGAGAAACAATTTTGTAGTGAAGCTATGAGTTCTTGCTATAAGCTCGAGGTCTGTCTTTCAAAACAGAAAATCAACTAAACTCTTGGGATAGTCCTTTGATCAAAACGTATACCTACATATCCTGTGCCATGGTAAATAGAACATATGTATGATGTGCTTCTGTCTAAATCTCTTATATCTGTTCCCTTCCAAATAACATGGTTATTATTAATAATTCCATCTCCCACATCAGAGAAAAAAAAAACAAAATTAATCTCCTTTTCAATGAGTTTACATGGTGTAACAAAGCCAAGATTTTGGCTAGTGACTAATTCCATGACTAAAGTAACTTGAGAGCTGCTTGGATCTCGTCAGCATTTGGCCTTAAGAGGGATGGTAAGTGTCTTCTATGGGAGACAGTAGATCAATGGACAAATGCCATTGGAGACAAACAGATGTTGCGGTTAACCAAGTAGGAGGAGGGATATGAATTTAGTCCAGACTCTTACTGCCAAAAGGGCTATGAAAAGAAAATCCATAGTTGATCCTCAACCTCCTATTTGATGGAAAGTATTTAGATAGTTGTGTCTGAGTTCTTCAAAGAACCATGGCAACTTAGAGAGTCTTTTCAATAAATATAGAGCAAAAAGGAACGTAAATACTAATCCCTTTAGCATCCTCTTCACTGTGCACAGTTTTAAAAAGGCTATGAAAGTGAGGGTAAATCTGACACATAAATGAAATTTTATCTTATATCCATGCATAAGGGCATTCAAAAGAAGGGTGAAAAACACTACCAACTGCTATTCTGCAAGCCCATTTTCGTCCATATCAAACATGTGCTATACCTAGAAACCCAATGATCAAGAGATGAATATTAATTTAGAGACTGTTTTTACCTGTACCTGAGAATTCTACCAATGCATATTTCCTCACAATTCTTTTTCTTTTTTATTGATTTTATTGAGCTATATATTTTGTCTCTGTTTCCCTCCCTTTCTCTCCCCTCCTCTTCAGCCCTCTCCCATGGTCCCCATGCTCCCAATTTACTCAGGAGATCTTGTCTTTTTCTACTTCCCATGTAGATTAGATCCATATATTTCTCTCTTAGGGTTCTCATTATTGTTTAGGTTATCAGGGATTGTGAATTATAGCCTGGTTTTCTTTGTCTAAAAACCACTTATGAGTGAATACATGTGATATATCTCTTTCTGAGTCTGTGTTATCTCATTCAATATGATGTTTTGTAGATCCATCCATTGCCTGCACATTTCAAGAGGTCATTATTTTTTCTGCTGTGAAGTACTCCATTGTGTAAATGTACCACATTTTCCTTATCCATTCTTCAGTCAAGATGTATTTAGGTTGCTTCCAGGTTCTGGCTATGACAAACAATGCTGCTATAAACATAGTTGAGCACATGTCCTTGTGGTACAATTGAGCATCCTCTGGGTATATACCCAAAAGTGGTATTGCTGGGTCTTGAGGAAGGTTGTTTGCTAATTTTCCAAGAAATTGCCATACTGATATCCAAAGGCGCTGTGCCAATTTTCACTCTCACCAGCAATGCAGGAGTATTCCCTTTACTCCACATTCTCTTCATCATAAGTTGTCATCAGTGTTTCTGATCTTGGCCATTCTTACAGGTGTAAGATGGAATCTCAGGAGTTGTTTTGATTCTTATTTCTATGATGGCTCAGGACGTTGAACATTTCCTTAAGTGACTTTCAGCCATTTTAGATTCCTCTGTTGGGTGTTTTCTGCTTAGGACTGTACTCCATTTTTTTTATTGGATTATGTTCTTTTGATGACCAAATTTTTTAAGTTCTTTGTATATTTTGGAGATCAGTTCTCTGTCTTATGTGGGATTGGTGAAGATCTTTTCCCATTCTGTAGGCTGCCATTTTGTCTTGTTGGCCATGTCCTTTGCTTTACAGAAGCTTCTCAGTTTCAGGAAGTCCCATTTATTGTTTCTCTCAGTGTCTGTGCTACACATTTTTAAGCCAGTTATCTTCAGAGAGTAGAAGACATGGGCGCATCGTTTTAATCTCCAGGGAAGTGGAGCCTCCATGCCTTTTCATATGGAATCCAGTGTGAGAATGAAGAATAGAAAGAATAAAAGAAAATATTCCGCAAAGTACTTCTAAGTTGAAAGTATGAATAGACTGATACAGAAATGGAAGGTATAACAAACCAGAGTCCCAACTGCTGTTCAGAAGGCAGTTTTCCTTGATATTTACAACCCTTCAGAATACAAGTTACAGTGGCTGGAATGTATTTACATGTGCAGAAAAAGTCGAAAGTAACTTCCCCTCTATTGTCCGTTCTCTTGTAAACTCTCTCCTTTAATGTGAGCAGAGCCAGTAAATATGAGCAGATAGCACTCCAAGCCTGTGATCCTTTTCTGAGTAAAACTTTGTCTGGATGGTTTGTCGGGAGAATATGTCAGAGATTTGAAGAAATGCATTACATCGTCAACCAATAAGCATGAAAGAAGCACTGAGGTCTAGAAATGAACAACAGCCATGGGTAATACCTTGAGGTTAGCGAGAGTCCCAGAGTAGACAGCCTATGATACGATGCTGAGTTTCTTAGCTGATCCAACTGTGACTTAACAAATGGGTGCTGGGTCGGGTACCTAATGTGGCAATCTGTTACACACCAAAATAAAATTAATACGAATTAATTACAAAATTGCTGGATCAATGAAGAATGATTAGGACCTCCTAAGATACTAACTGCAAACCTCCTTAGAGCCTCGGAACTTCCTGAGTTTTTTTATGCAGTCTTCTCTGATAAGGTTTCATATTTGAGGAGCCAGGAAACTTTTAAGAATCACCGTGTGAGTCAGGCCATGACATATCCCACTATTTGTGAGGAGTCTCTCCCTAGAAACTGTTTAATTCATGAAAGATATTCCAAAATTCTCTTTTAGTAAACAGTTTCTCTGTCTATAGGGAGATTGTGTTTAATTTTAGCAAATTTACAGTCTTTTACGGGAAACACTTGGACTTTGCTTATCCAAACCTGTGTCAAATTGTGGGTTGGTCAGATCACATGCTCACTTAATGTCACCTCAGAGCATGCCCAATATGGTGATCTGATCCAACGTCCATAATTTCAAATGACATAAGTCTGGTAAACATAAAATCGCCATCCAGCAAGTCAAGTGTAAAACCATGTGCCGCAGAACACGCATGCTTTCATTTGGTCTATTTTTTCATTCTTGAGAAAGGCTGTTCCTTGCCCCCAAACAAACCATGATTTGTTTGTGCCTGCTTTCTGTACTAAACACAGTGAACTGTCACACGTGCTAATGAAGAGTCTATCACTTATGATGCCCTTTCCTGCTATAGAGCATTTTTAACTGACAATCCAGACAGCATCTCCTGTGGGTGATAGTCACTCAGTACATACAAAGAACCTGCTGAGTAAAGGGAGTCATACATGAAGTCCCGTCCCCAGCTTAGGCACTATTAGCCATTGTTTTCTGCTTGGAGAGGAACAGACAGTTGTCTTTAAGAGTGTAGTCCCTGCTAAGTTGGCCATAATCCAGTGGAAGGCCACAAACCCAAAAGTTTCAGTAGTAAAAACTGGCCTTGGTGAGAAAAAAAAAAGACACCAAGTTGGGTGGGAAGGGAAAGGGGGTTGAATCTGGAAAGAGTTGGGGGTAGGTGGGTGAAAACACATTATACAAAATTCCCAAACAACTAATAAAAATATTTTAATCTATTTTAAATTATTTCATGTCCTTTTCGTCTCTTGCTTGGCTGTGACAAGAAGACCTGTCATGGAAGATGCCCAAATGTCAACTCTAGTATTTATCCATATTTTGATAGGAACATCTCTGGAGACTTCCCCAACAGAAACCCTCAATGTTATGCCATTTGCCAATTGCACAGCATTCTTTCTTGATGACATTCTCGGTCTCCATTTTTATAAGCACTACTCACAATTTACATTGGCTGGGTCACCTTGCTCACTTAGAATCTTCTCTAAAAGGTTCTATTTTTGTTTATTTAAAATTCCATCTCTAAATCTGAACGTCGTGTAGTAAACCCTTAATTCTAACACTCTGGAGGCAGAGGCAGGCAGACACTAATGAGTTCAAGGCCAGCCTGGTCTACACAGGGAGTACCAAGGTTACATAGGGAGTCACTGTATCAAACCTTAGTAATTCACTTCACTCTGGTTACAGCTATAAACAGAGGCCTCTTATACTCTTATAAAGCACTACCAGGCTAAGGAGGTACCTTAAAAATTAATCTTACAGCTCAATCAGGCATTCAGAAAACTGTAGCCTGAGAAAGAAAATTTATATACCAGAACCTCAGACACTCTCTAAAATCTCTGCCTGGCAGTAACTAGGATCTATTTTTGTTGTTCTAAGTCACCAGGTTTTAGAATTACTTGTGATGTAGCAACAGGAAAGCAACGCAGTATTGTGTATCTTTAAACATTCAGGTAAATTTACAGCCCCATTTCACATAGAGCCTGAAGATATCCACAATCAAGAGTATACCTCTACTCAAAGTCAGTTGTGAAGATGAACAGTGTAATAGTGCACCTGAAAGTGATTGCCAAATGTTCAAATAGATCAGCTGGTAATCTCCTCTTACTCTTAAGACATCACTAGTCCTAACAAGTTATTTAGGTGAGGTCCATAGTGAGTATAATTCTAATTACCCTTTTGAAGGAACATAATGGGTCTGTGTCCAAATAGTCCACACAGGAATTAGGAAAGTATTTCTGTCTTTGACATTTGAAATTCAAATAATATAACTGCTCTTTTTTGTTTGAGATAAGCTCAGATATTAAAATTCAACTGATTTCATTGAAAGATAGTCTTTCTCGTGTCTCTTTGAGGATGAATGTTATTAACCAACAAGGAGAACACACAAACATGGAACCTGGAGGACTAGTCCCATGGTTAGAGGGCATATTGCTCTTGCTTAGGACCCCAGTTTCCCAGGACCAACATCAAGAGCATACCAATTTTGTAGAGAACCTGAGAACTGACATCCCACCACTATAACTCCAATAGCAGAGTATTTGATGTTTCAAGCCCCCGCGGGTACCTGAGCTTACATATGCATACCTCTCACACAGACAGACAAAGACACACAGACATACACATACATGCAATTAAAAATAATATAAATTATTTTATGAAATAAAATTAAAAGAGCTTTCCAGCTATATAATAAGCAGCCCTGTATATTTCCAAGCTCTATAAATTAACATCATCTCCCAGAAGGCAGAGGCCAGGATGTATATTTGTGATAGATATCATCTAGCACAATGTAGTCAGTGGAGTACTTAACCACAGCAGTCATGGGGCACCAGACAGTCATCTGTCTATCATAACAAGCATCTGCTAACCATGGAACTGTCAACATTACACACAGTCTCCTGGACAGCCTCATATGGGTCACCTAGGAACCACATCAACAATAATAACAAGACAAAAATTTATCCAAGGAACAATGTCAGATGTTTGGAGTGCACTAGTCCCAAGGCAGTGCTCGCTGCCACTTGGCTAATCTGTTATATGTATGTGACAGGGAGGGGACAG
The DNA here is from genome assembly GCF_014885135.2 of Alexandromys fortis. Lineage (NCBI taxonomy): Eukaryota > Metazoa > Chordata > Mammalia > Rodentia > Cricetidae > Alexandromys > Alexandromys fortis. Next base: position 12,453,484 of record NW_026067900.1, on the reverse strand, counting down.
CTGAACCCTGAAGCAATTCAAAATGAAAAGCCAAAATAAGGGGGAACCACAAACAGAACAGTCAGGGAAAAAATCATTGCTGAATCAAAAGAGTACCGCAGCTGGAAGAACAGGATCAAAGACAGTCATTTTCTGCTGGACACAAGGTCAAGATCGAAGAGAACCTATGTCAGTCAAACTCAGGAGGGTCTCAGAATACAGGTCAATGACAAGCAGAGAAGGAATTGTGAGGAATAACCCCCCTCTCAAATACAGAGAATTCTGTACAATTACAAAATTGTTAACTATCTTGTTATGTACATTTTCAAGTAAGGAATGTAAATCCAAGTTGTGTGCACTTTTACACTCGCCAGCTACCACCACCCTAGAATCCAGATGTGGAGTAAATTTTCCACTAAATTAGACCCTATGGAATATAATGATCTATTATATGTCAAACTATAACTGAAATTTTATATTAGATTAGAAGGCTAAAGCCTTCATGGCTCTGAGATTTTGATGTAAAGAACATTTGAGACCGAATGAAAACTAAACATCATCATAAACTAAATTAAAAAAATAAATTTCACAAAAGCTATGTTCAGTGTGAGAGCACAAGATGGTTAGAAACATGAGGTGCATAATATTCTGACACTCCAGACGTTTTTTTAAAAACTAGATTGAAATTATGTACTATTGAAGAGTAGAGAAAGCTATTAAAGTTGATTTTTGTCAACTTTATGTCCAGTCACAGATGTTAGCATGACACTTAATATTTCTGGTTTATGAAGGAAATTAGAAGAGAATGCTAGCAATTCAAATGATATATAACCTGTCTGTAAAACTACTTCATTTCACTTGGAAACAATGTCAAGTATGGCTTTGATAATTCCAAATATTCCACAATAAGTTATATGGCTTGATACCTTGACAGGTTGGGAGTTTTGTTAAAAACCAAAATTATTAAAGTGTGTATTTATTGCCTACAAGCCCAAATTGTGTTCACAAATTAAAATTATTCTTCTATGTGCATCCTATAGATTTAATTTGAATTTAGATTCAAATAGGGAGGATACATAGTAACACATAAACTGTATGAATAGGGTACGATCGTCTAGGTAAGACACATTCTTGATCTTCTAAAATCGCAAGAAAAAAATGTTTTTATTACTCTAAATGACAGCATCCTCGAATAATTGTAAAAAGAAACTCTAATCTTATTTGAGTTTGTTAAACAAAGAGAATATTAAACGTGTTATAATATAAAGTCTAATTTCAGATTCACACATAAAGAACTATGGTTTACATGTAGTTCTAGAAATTAAGTTTCAATAGAAAAAAGTCTAATGTGGCAACAGAAGTCTCTCCCTTTAAACTGTAACTTTTATTTCTTATTTTAGCCATAATAATCTCTACAGTACCATCAATTCCAGGAATGAAGCATCCGACATATTGAAGCCCTATTCCTGAATCCATCACTGTCAAACCCCCTCTATTTAGCGTCACTCTAGATCCACATAGTCAAGCTAAGCATACATATTTGAAATTCCCCTCACACTGCTCGAACACAAGACGTTCTGGTGACACGGGACCCAAAATAAAAATATTGAATAAGACATAAATAAACAAAACAGATCCAAGTGTGGGGAAACCTTGAATACAATGTAATGAACATAATAATGTGATGGATATAATGAATCCTGTTCCTTTGCCTTTAAAGAAACCATTGATCGAGTATTCAAGACTATCTCATAATACCAACAACTTGAGTTATAGTCCAGGAGACTCCTGCAAAATGCTTATTGGTTTGCTTACTTTTAACATTTTTATTTTATCTTTGACAATTTCAAACATGTAAGAAATGTACTGCAAACATATGCCCCTCCATTACCCCCTGATGCCCACTCACTCACCTGCAGAAAACCTTCTTTTCCTTCCAGCCCCCCGCTACGCTACTCTCACGTCACAGTTTCTGTGCAGGTCTGCGCAGGCACCCACAGCTGCTGTTTGTTATGATTCCATCAGCCCTGTCATATCCAGAAGACAGTGTTTCACAGCACCCTGCCCATCCACCAGCTGTACAGCCTCTCACCCGCTTTGCTGAGATGTTCTCTGGACCTTGAAGAGGCTACTATAGATGTCTTATTTAGGTCTGAGCAGTCACCAGTCACTATTGTCAGCCCTTTGACTAGTTATAAGTCTGTGTACCAAACTTAGCCCAGTGCCAAAGGAAGCTTATCTTGCCAAGGCTGAGAGCAACACTAGTCTAAAGGTAAATACAAAAGATTTGCTAGGCAGTATGATTGCATATCCATTTAGCATAGCATCAATAATAAGCACACTCACCAGCGCCCATGAGCCTCCCAATCACAGGCTTTGAACCAGGTTACAGTACCAGGTGTGTATTCCTTCCAGTAGGCAGAGCCTCAAAGCTAAGCAGAAAGAGGTGAGCAGCCTTCGCAACGGTCATGCCATTGTTGCCCCAGTGAGCGCATCTAAGCTGCTGACATTTCATAGCTATTGTGACTAGAGGGGTGATAGGTATTCAGGTATCTCTGTCATGTGGTATAACAAGCATCCTTGGGCTGTATGTCTAGTTGTAGCGTAGGTAGGCTGTATGGTAGATCTATTTTCAACTTTTTGAGAAAACTCCACATGAATTTCCATAGTAGCTACACCAAGCTACTCACTGTTCCATAGTGAATGAGGGCTCTCCTTGCCCTGACAGCCTCACTAGGGTTTGTTCTCAATTTTTTTTTTTTTTTTGAGAGTAGCAATTCTGGAGAGAGATAGAATTTCAAAGTCATTTAAATTTACATTCCCCGAATGTCTAAGAATGTTGAATACTTTGTAAAGTGTTTATTACTAAGTATTTCCCCTTTAATTATTTTTAATTATTTATTTCCTATTTTGAGGTTATAATATATTGTCTCCCCTTTCCCTTTCCTTCTTCCAAGCCCTCCCATATACCATGCTCTTTCAGATGTATGGCCTCTTTTTCCATTAACTGTTGTCAGTGCATGTGTGTGTGTGTGTATGTGTGTGTGTGTGTGTGTGCGTGTGTGTGTGTGTTCCTAATATATAAATACAACCTGCTCAGTCTATATAATGGACTGACCATTTGGTATTGGACGACCAATTGGTGCACTCTTCTCTGTGGAAAACTCTTTCTCTTGCTCTCAGCATTCCTTAGCTACTTGGCTTTGTGTGTGTGTGTGTGTGTGTGTGTGTGTGTGTGTGTGTGTGTGTGTGTGTGCCTATTGGTGTCATCCTTATTCAGCTCATGTTTAGACAGTCATTTTGGTGAGAATTTCATGTGTGTAACTTCTGACATTCTTAAGAGACACAATCTAAGAAAGCAAACTCTTTGTTCCTCTGGCTCTTACAATCTTTTTGCCTCCTCTTCCAAAATGATCTATGAATCTTGGGTGCAGTAGCTGTGTTGCTGATGTATCAGTTAAAACTGGGGTCCACATCTCTGCGTCATGGTAGTTTGTGGTTTTCTGTTATGGTCTCTGTTGCAAACAAAAGTTTCCTTGATGAGGGGTAGGGGCTACACTTATTTGTGGGCATAAGGACAAATATTTAGTGTGCAGACAGGAATTACGTTGATTTAGTAAATTGATGGTTGTGGGTTCTCCTCCAAGATCCATGATTTCACTATCCCTGGATAGTTGCTTAGGTTTCCAGTAACAGGTATGATTTTCCTCTTATTGAGTGGGCCTTAAGTACAATTAGAAATATGATGGTTAGGTAGGTAAGTATTAGTGCAACTACTAAACACTTAGGGTTACCTTGTGATTTTGGTCATTGCTGTGATTCAGAGGTATCATATCTGGGTGGGACTTTTATTGCTTTTTTTTTTTTTCTTTAGAAGCTTGTATGGCATTTCTTTGGGAAGAAAGTTTACAAGTCAGTTCCAACTCAGGGGCTTCTGGATCCTGTGTCTGAAGTATATAGTACCTTAGCTTCCTCCTCTGCAGAGCAGCCAAGGGCAATAGCAATAATATGTAATGTTTTGAGAATCGCTTAGATGTGAACAAAAACTCAAAAGAGCGCTTTCCATGCCTAATATTCAGGTTTTTGTTAGATGATCTTTGGTTCTCAGAGGAAGCTTTGTCAGCCCAGATGATTTATAAGTACGTGTGTTTGTGTTAGCTTTGTGTTATGCTACCTTTCTGAAAGTGCTTATCAGCTCTGAGAGCTTTCCGGTAGAGTCTTCAGTGTCTTTTGTACATAGAATCATGTCATCTAAAAGTGAGGATATTTTGATCTCTTCCTTCCCTGTTTATATCCTTTTTATTTCCTTCTTTTGTCTTCTTGCCTTAGATAAGACTTTAAGCATTATATTTAATAGGAGTGGAAAATATGTTCCCAATTTTAGTTGGAACACCCTGAGTTTTCTTCATTTAGTATACTTTTGGCCATAGGTTTATGGTTTATACTCTTTATTGTATGGAGATGTGTTTTCAGTATCCCTAGTCTCTCTAGGGTTTGTAACATGAAGGAATGGTAGATTTTGGTTTTTTTTATTGTCTATTGAAATGATAATTTGATTCTGCCTTTGAGTGTATTTGTGTGACAGATTAAATTTATTAATTTATGTACATTAATTTATTAATTTATGTACATTAAACCATCCCTGCATATATGGAATGAAGGCAACTTGATCAAATTAGATGATCTTTTCATGTGTTCTTGAATTTAGTTTGCAAGTATTTTATTGAGAATTTTTGTAACTGTGTCTATCAAAGAATAAAGCTTACAGTTTTTTCTTTTATTCTTGATGTTGTGTCTCTATTTGGTTTTGAAATTTATAAAATTATTGTGTCATAAATTAATTAATATTTCCCTGTGTGCATCAGTCACTCACTTCAGGGCCCATCACAGAAATATGTTCTTGGCTTTAACTTCTCCAGTACATTTCTTCTGAACTATTTGGGGTTTTTTTTTGTTTTGTTTTGTTTCTGTTTTGTTTTGTTTGTTTGTTTTTGTTTTTACTTCAGTGAAACACACCAGCTTGATATGATTCTTTTACTGTTTTGGACAGGATCCCAAACAACTTAGGCTGACCTGGAACTCCCAAAGTAGGTGAGGATGCCCTTGAACCCCTGATCCTCCTGCCTCCTGCCTTAGCAAATGCTAGAATGATAAATGAGTACTACCACAGGCAGCTTTTTTTATTTACTTATTTTATAATAAATGAATTTACTTTTTTACAACTTAACAGTTAGCAGGAAGTTGTATCTAATAATCTTCCTCAGAATACAGATTAAATAAAAAGATTATTGTGTTATATAGAGTATAGTGTTAATAGAAGCAGAGAATTTATTCACAACAGGTTTTTGTTGTTGTTTTGGTTTTGTTTGTTTGTTTGTTTTCTCTAAAATGTCTTTTAGGAGCAGAATGAGCTCAGCTCTAGTTTTTTGGTTGTGTGAAATCGTTACTCCCAGAAATAGTGGCATATAACAGCCTAGGTTCAACTAGAAGGCTTGAAGGGCAAGAGCTGGAACCACGTGTGTGGCAGATGATCTGAGCCATCAGCTGGGGGATCAGCAGTACTTGTTTAGCAGATGCAAGGCTCCATGCATCATCCTCAACACCGCAGGGAAAAGAAAGCAAACACAGTCTGCCAAGGCTGGACTCCAGCAAGGATGTCACGCATCAAAGAGTATCATTGCTAGGAAACAACAATATTTGACTAATATCAACAGGCTTACATTAACAGTGTGATAAACATATATGAGAAAGATGATCATCATTCTTGGCATTTCAAATATCATTTTTGCCATGTCCACAGTGGAAAAAATGCGTAATTGTACAGTTTCACATAGGTAGTAAGTGGATATAAAATTTAAAACAAAATAATTCCAGTTTAAGGAGGACATTCCAATAAGCCATTGTATAAACAAGCAACCAAACAGCTGCCACTATTCAGCTTGAACAATAAACACTGAGGTCACCGTAGGGATGTGGAAGAATGGAAGCTTCTGTTACCAATTACCCAAACGAGGGATGTTCTTCAAGTGCAAGTGGGGCTTATTATAGACTCATATATAAAGGGAGCAAAGAATTTGTTAACATTCAAATGAACCACTGTATTCAGAAAAACCACTGGATTGAAAGGATTCCAATGTTTTCAGCTTTATAGAAAAATCATAGAAATTGATTTCATAGAAATTTGATCCATTTTGTTCAACTTTTGTCAGCTCAGATATTAAAAATAATCCATAAAATTTTAAAAAATTGAAATATGAAACAGTTACTTTTTCCTTTAGGCACACCAAATTTGGCGTTCATGCTAGGCAGGTGATTAAACACATATAGTGTTTGCTCCTGGTGCTAACACACATTACAGTGGAAAGTGGTTCTTTCAGGTTACCCATTGCCCTGGGTCCTGCTCTGAAAGTTCCTTCCTCATCTATATGGTTTTTCTGGGAACTGTGAAATTCTTAAAAGACTTCAAGACTCAGGCAAAACAGTAAAAACAAACCTTAGGCATTTAGGGACCTAAATGGTTTCGGTTTGGGATTTGGTTTTTGCTTTTAAATTTGGCTATAGAAAAAGGGGGATCTTTCAGCACAACAGAGGCTTTCTTGCTTTAGGTGTGTGTGTATCTTGGAGAGTTAAATTGTTGTACAAACCAATGCACACCAACGCAAACCCAAGCCAGTAACTTCCAGGTGCTTTGTTCCATAAGCCCAAAGAACGAATTTTATAGGTCTCAAAATCCAATAGAAGATCTTCTCCCAGTCAGTAGGTTGCCTTTTTGTCTTAGTGACAGTGTCCTTTGCTTTACAGAAGCTTCTCAGCTTTAGTAGGTCCCATTTATTCAATGTTGCCCTTAGTGTCTGTGCTGCTGGGGTTATACTTAAGAAGCGATCTCCTGTGCCCATCTGTTGTAGGGTACTTCCCACTTTCTCTTCTATCAGGTTCAGTGTGTTTGGACTGATATTGAGGTCTTTGATCCATTTGGACTTGAGTTTTGTGCAAGGTGATAGATATGGGTCTAATTTCAATCTTCTACAGGTTGACATCCAGTTGTGCCAGCACCATTTGTTGAAGATGCTTTCTTTCTTCCATTGTATACTTTTAGCTCCTTTGTCGAAAATGAGGTGTTCATAGGTTTGGGGATTAAATTCCGGGTCTTCTATGCGATTCCATTGGTCGACTTCTCTGTTTTTATGCCAATACCACACTGTTTTCATTACTGTAGCTCTGTGATAGAGTTTGAAGTCAGGGATGGTAATGCCTCCAGAAGATCCTTTATTGTATAGGATTGTTTTGACTATCCTGGGTTTTTTATTTTTCCATATAAAATTGATTATTGTCCTCTCAAGATCTGTGAAGAATTTTGATGGGACCTTGATGGGAATTGCATTGAATCTATAAATTGCCTTTGGTAGAATTGCTATTTTTACTATGTTGATCCTCCCAATCCAAGAGCAAGGGAGATCCTTCCATTTTCTGGTATCAAAAAGGCAACCTACTGACTGGGAGAAGATCTTCACCAACCCCACAACAGATAAAGGTCTGATCTCCAAAATATATAGAGAACTCAAGAAACTAGACTTTAAAATGCTAATTAACCCAATTAAAAAATGGGGCACTGAACTGAACAGAGAATTCTCAAAAGAAGAAGTTCAAATGGCCAAAAGACACCTAAGGTCATGCTCAACCTCATTAGCAATCAGGGAAATGCAAATCAAAACAACTTTGAGATATCATCTCACACTTGTCAGAATGGCTAAAATCAAAAGCACCGATGATAGCCTTTGCTGGAGAGGCTGTGGAGGAAGGGGTACCCTCATCCATTGCTGGTGGTAATGCAATCTTGTGCAACCACTTTGGAAATCAGTGTTTCGGTTTCTCAGGAAATTCGGGATCAACCTACCCCTGGACCCAGCAATACCACTCTTGGGAATATACCCAAGAGATGCCCTATCATATGACAAAAGCATTTGTTCAACTATGTTCATAGCAGTATTATTTGTAATAGCCAGAACCTGGAAACAACCTAGATGCCCTTCAATGGAAGAATGGATGAAGAAAGTGTGGAATATATACACATTAGAGTACTATGCTGCGGTAAAAAACAATGACTTCTCGAATTTTGCATGCAAATGGATGGAAATAGAAAACACTATCCTGAGCGAGGTAACCCAGACCCAAAAAGATGAACATGGGATGTACTCACTCATAATTGGTTTCTAGCCATAAATAAAGGTCACGGAGTGTATACCTGGTGAACCTAAAGAAGCTAAATAAGAAGGTGAACCCAAGAAAAAACATATAGTTATCCTCTTGGCTAAGGGAAGTAGACAAAATTGCCGGGGAGAAAATTGAGATCTTGGGGGTGGGGTGGGTTGGGGATAAGGGGGGATGGGGAGAGAAAAGTGAGAAGGCAAGGATTGGGGGAACTTGGGGAAACAGGAAGATTGGGATAAAGGAAGGTTGGATAGGGGAGCAGGGAAGCACATATCTTAGTTAAGGGAGCCAACTTAGGGTTGGCAAGAGACTTGAACCTAGAGTGGCTCCCAGGAGCCCAAGGCGATGTCCCCAGTTAGTCCCTTGGGAAGCTGAGGATAGGGAACCTGAAATGACCCTATCCTATAGCAATACTGACGAATATCTTTCATATCACCATAGAACCTTCATCTGGTGATGGATGGAGATAGAGACAGAGACCCACACTGGAGCACTGGACTGAGCTCCCAAGGTCCCAATGAGGAGCAGATGGAGGGAGAACACGAGCAAGGATGTCAGGACCATGAGGGGTGCACCCACCCACTGAGACAGTGGGGCTGATCTATTGGGAGCTCACCAAGGCCAGCTGGACTGTGACTGAAAAAGCATGGGATAAAACCGGACTCTCTGATCATGGCGAACAATGAGGACTGATGAGAAGCCAAGGTCAATGGCAAGGGGTTTTGATCCTACTTCATGTTCTGGCTTGGTGGGAGCCTAGCCAGTTTGGATGTTCACCTTCCTAGACATGGACGGAGGGGGAAGGACCTTGGACTTTCCACGGGGCAGGGAACCCTGACTGCTCTTTGGATTGGAGAGGGAAGGGGAGAGGAGTGGGGGGAGGGGGAGAAGAGTGGGGGGAGGGGGAGGGAAATGGGAGGCTGGGAGGAGGCGGAAACTTTTTTTTTCCTATTCTCAATTAAAAAAAATCCAATAGAGATGCAACAATAAGAACAAAAAAGAAAACTGTGTCTCTGATAAATAGAGATTCAGATTTCAATAAAATACTTGTAAACATAATTCAAGAGCACTTACAAGAAAGAAGACAGAGCAGAACAGGAGTCTGTCCCAGAAATGGAGTTCCATGGTGCTGCTAGTCTAGGGTGTTGCCTAGGATACATTGGCAGATACTGTGGTGAAGAACAGTGGGATGGGGCCAGTCAATCCAAGAGGGCCATTTCAAAGTTTCTAGGCATCTGTTTCAGCCAGTCTTCTCCTACAGCTCTTCAAGCATTGGAGTTGATCTCTGCTATTTAAGAAGAGAGATAAAGATAACAAGAAACTGGAGCAGGAAGGATAGTAGACTTCTGGCATTTCTAGCCTCCGGGTTGGAAAGAATCAAACTTATTTATGGTCAAGGATAAGAATCAGTGTCTCTTTCTGTAAGCTGTCTGACAAGTTTCTATCTTTTGATAATGATTAATAAATTGTTATCTCCCATGAGGTAACTGCTGTTGGGTAATTCGGATGATGACTGATCTTACTGTATTCTGATGAATATGGTTGTTAGTTATGGACATGGCAGACCCATACAAGGGACCTTGAAAGTACATAGATGGTTCCAAAGACATAACAGTCAGATGCAGTGAAAAAAGAAGGTCATTGATCGGTGCCCAGACAGAAACTTTAGGGAAAAGGTGTTACGGTAGAAGAAGAGTCACGGTGGAGAGAAACTGGAGTCTTCAGGAAAAAAAAGAAATGATTTCATCCTACCAGGAGCATGCACGAGCTTCTGTGTACTTGACAAGAATCAAAAAATCTCTTGTTTCTAGAGTGATTGTATCTCTAATCCAGAAACCTTTTAAACATGTCTAAAAGGGATGACCAAGCAAAGCTTTTCTATTTGTCACAGGTATTTGAAGCTTTTGATTGGAAATAATTGTCTGATGATATGTGATACAGAGACGTTTGGGACCTCTTCTATTCTGTTTGTTGGATCCTCTGGAAGGTCTCAGAACTTGGGGACCTTTGCTTCTGGGGACAATGGGCCATTCAGTGGTCTCTTTGGCAGATGGGACATGGCTTAGAGGGCTTTATCTTTTTGTTGGGATGTTCCTGTTTTATGTGACTCTTCTGCCCACAACTAAAATAAGCAAAAGCTATTTCTTTTTGTTCCTATGGACTTGGCCTCAGGCTGACTTCTATAGTGTGGCCATAATGGCCATTCTTTATACTTTCTCATTTTTTCTTTTTAATCTCCTCTTGAATGCATTTTTTTATTTTAATCAGGATTTTCAAGAAGCAGTCTAGAATATGTTCTAATCTCCTCTTGAATGCATTTTTTTATTTTAATCAGGATTTTCAAGAAGCAGTCTAGAATATGTTCTAATCCTAGGAGTAACATTATCCCTTTAAGTTCAATCAAAGGATTGGATACACCCCTAAAATTTGTATGTATTTGTCTGAATTCTTTTTTTCCTAAGACCAGTTTCTGTCTGTCTGTCCCCAATCTTGTAAGGAAAAGAAAGTATGTACATGAGTGAACCCATGTGTGTCCGCATCTGGAATGACAGAAGAGAAAGATATGCTTGCAAGGAAACACGGGGGGTCTTGGCAGGCTCTGACTCCTCAGAGCAATGAGGAAAGGCTCAGCATCAACTCCTGGCTCCTGGCCACACACACACAACAGAAAGGAAGACCAGAAGATGAGCTTTATCTATGTATAAGTCCAAAAGGACGTGTTAGAACAGATTGTTCCTCCCTCCCACCAAGAAGTCCCTTGACTACTTTCCTGCTGCAACCCCCTTTCAGTGCAATTCCCAAGGGGAAGGAAAGACTGCTTGTCTCGACCACAATCACTGATGTGGTTTTTAGCTCCCTATGCTCTAATCTTGATGTATTTTCCCTGGTTAACTTTTAATCCATGGGGAAAAAAAAAAGGTGAGACCATTCTGAGGAAAATCAATCAGTCTGAGATCCAACAGTAGCATGCACTGCTCAGTTACGGAGTTCATTTGGTTGGTATAAACCAAAAGCATACTGGAACCTTGGGTAGCATGCACCATCCAATTCCAGAGACACCATAGACAGTGGGTGCTAAGCTTCCTGACTCACAGACCTTGAAAAAGAAATGCCTGGTCAATATTTTTCTGCATTCAAGCCTGGCCTGAATATAAACTAAAGAATAGAAAAAGATGGTCTCCATTTTAAACTACTCATTTGAATGCCATTTTACAAACACATTTGCTTGTGATCTAAGACACCCTGTTTGCAGGTCTTCTGTATTTTAAGAGGCAGCTCAGACTTACACAAGAGGAGCTGAATCAATATTTCTGGTCATCCTCATTCAGGGAGCCACTAAAAGTTGTCTCCTGTGCAGCCACCTCAAAGCATAAAAGGATATCTAGCTCAGCTGCTGGTCTGGAGGCTTTCCTAAAAGTTATCCCAGGCCGGGCAGTGGTGGCGCATGCCCTTAATCCCAGCACTCGGGAAGCAGAGGCAGGAGGATCTCTGTGAGTTCGAGACCAGCCTGGTCTACAAGAGCTAGTTCCAGGACAGGCACCAAAAACTATAGAGAAACCCTGTCTCAAAAATCAGAGAGAGAGAGAGAGAGAGAGAGAGAGAGAGAGAGAGAGAGAGAGAGTTATCCCAGAGACTGGGGTGAGGCATAGAAGAGGTAGACTCGGTCCAGCTGCCCTAACAAGAAAGTGGACGTATGTGTTTCAATTTCAGTCACATCCTGTCATATGACCTCCAGGCAGCCAGGTTCACTTACATTGTCTAAAAGAAAGGTAAGAAGAAACCAGAGCTGAAATCACAGCCCCGTTCTGGTATTTCTAGCCACTGGTCAGGACAGAACCAAGGATATTCCTAGCTACGGAAAAGGATTGGGGTCTCTATCCTAAACTGCCTGATCATTTTCTATCTTGTGTTTGCATCAGCGGCCAGAGCAGCTGATTACGGAGCTGGAAGGTGAGATCTGCGATGCTTTAAATCTCAGCGTCACCCTGCTGCAAATGAAGCATGAGACCAAAGTAGAAAGAAAAGTGGAAATGGACAGAGAGAATCCTATTTTATTTGTGTCTATTTTCCATGAAAACTATTCTCATAATTGCTTTAAGATTAAAAATTACCCAGTGAGCTATACAATAAAGAAAAAAACTAGTAGTATTAGATTCTTTTCAGCTTTTTTGGTGGTGGCAGTGGCTTTTATGGTTATGTATACATATATATAATTGGTTTGGTTTGGTTTGGGTTTGGGTTTAATTGTTGTGCTGGTCTGTTTGTTTAATTCCTCTCTCTGCTTCAGTTGAATTTTCCTCAGATTACATGAAGTCTAGGAAAGGGGAAAGATGCCATCGCATAGCTGGTGTAGAAATTCCTTTTGTTTGTGTGTTGCTTTCATAGGATAATAAATAAAGAAACTGCCTTAGCCTAGTGGATAGGGCAGAACTTAGGTAGGTGGAGAAGACAGAACTGAATTCTGGGAGAAAGAAAGCAGAGTGAGAGAGCCACCATGGAGCCGCCAGGATCAGACATGCTGAAACTTTCCCAGTAAGCCACGGCCTTGTGGTGATATACAGATTAATAGAAATGGGTTAAATCAAGATGTGAGAGCTAGCTAGCCAATAAGAGGCTTGAGCTAGTGGGCCAAATAGTAATTTAATTAATACAGTTTCTGTGTGGTTATTTTGGGTGTAAGCCAGCTGGGCAGCCGGGACAAAAAAAAAAGGGACCCTCTTCCTATCAACACATAGCCATGTTCCCTCTGTCTTACTAGTATCACCATATTTATATTATAGCATTTGCCATAAGAGACCAGCACCCCTGAGTTTTGATAAGATTCTGTCAAGTATCTGAATTTGTACAGAGTGAAAACTAGGCATAGGCACTATTTAAAATCTTACACTTTGATGTTGGGAGCTTTCTTGAGAATATGCCTGGAACCTATGATTCCATATAGTTCCAAAGAAAATAGGGCTCCTTTTTTCTTTTTAATTATTTTATACAGTGTATTTTGTTCATATTCTCTCTATTAATTCTTTCCAAAGCCTATGCACTTCCCACCTCCCTACCTATCCAGCTTCCTGTTATCTCTCTTTATCTCTCTCAAGTATACAGGAAAAATAGCAAAACAAACTAAAATGAGAAAATTAGAAAAAAAAATAAATTACCAAAACAGAAAATACATGTGCGCGCACACACACACAAACACACACACAAAAATCATGGAGTTCATTCTGTGTTGGTCAGCTGCTCCTGGACATGGTACCTGCCCTGGAATATGGTTGATATGCCCAGTGACACTGAATCAGCTCAATTTCCTTTAAAAAAAAGCCATTAATGGTAAATAGCTTCTTGATTAGAAGTGGGACTTTGTGCCCACTCCCCCTTAACAGCTAGCAGGGAACCTATACCTGACAATACTAAAGTGGCCAAGAACTTGGACCTAGGAGAAGACCTGTTATTCTGCCGTAGCAATAAAATGACTCCTAATGACACTTTGCCCTACCCATAGATCAGAGCATCATCAGCCCTCGGAGAAGCTGCTTCTTTCGGTGACTGCCATTAACAAAGACATACACATCTGGATTGTGTGCAGAGAGCATGAGACTTTGAAGCACTCAGCTCCAGATGGAATGTCCTTACTGAAGGACAGGGGACTAGAGAGCGGTGCGGAGGGAGACAGAGAGACAGGGAGCTACGTGGAAGAAAAGGCTGGAAGATTGCAAGAGCCAGCAGGGATATATGACGCCAAGGAGACCTTGTCTTCTGGACAGGACAGGATTGATGCACATAGGAACTCGCAGACTGTGACAGCACACACAGGACCTGCACAGGTTCAAACGGGATCTGAGACTTCTAGTCAATTTCGTTTTCTGCTTTGATAAGTTGGAACTCATGAACTCCAGACGTATCCAGAACTGTTCAAGAACTCCAATTGACTACATCTGAAGACCGTGAGCCAGCCACAGTTCGCTTTGGTTACGCAGCCTACGCTCAAGGTCTGAAACTTGGAAGTGAGCATACAACTGTGGTCCATCTCTTTTATTGGTAAGGTTTATGATAGTACATAGAATCTTGTTTCTCTTTATTCTTTTAGTATCGACGGTTGGACATAAAAATTTGTAACTAAGCTGGGTATTAGGAGCTCAAGAACAAGTAACATTGTGAAGTATTTTTAATGAGTAAGAGAAGCGGCATAAATACAGAACTAATACATAACAGAAAAGATTTTTTGGAAGCATAATTTTCACAGATATTTCTATTTTAATGTATTATCTTTCCCTCTAAAAAATACTGTAACATTGAAATTTTTTATTACAATGAAAATTAGAGTTCTAGGAATATAGCACAGTTAGGACTTACCCGTGTATTGAGGCCCTGGTTTTGATCAAGTCTCTGTCATGAAATAAACCAAGGATGGTATACAAACCTGTCATCATTTGAACACTCAGATATTAAGGCAGAAGGACCATAAGTATAAAGAAGTCTTTGACTACATAGTGAACTCAAGGCAAATCTAACTTACAAAACACCTTGTCACAGAAAGAAAATGACAGACATACAATGGGAGAGAGAATGAGAGAAAGATATTAGCATAGGGCTTAGCACTAGGCTCTCATTAACACACATGTCTGTTCCTCCATGTTCTTCTTTTTTTTTTTTTTTTTTTTTTTGTTTTTTCGAGACAGGGTTTCTCTGTGGCTTTGGAGCCTGTCCTGGCACTAGCTCTGTAGACCAGGCTGGTCTCGAACTCACAGAGATCCGCCTGTCTCTGCCTCCCGAGTGCTGGGATTAAAGGCGTGCGCTACCATCGGCCGGCCCTCCATGTTCTTCTAAGAACCACATGTACCTGCTTAAGTCTTTAAGGAAAGAAGCATTAATCTTTCCCCAAAGGGAAGATTGGCGCCCCAGTTTCTGAGTGAAACAACAATGAGCAGACACTCAGGCTTGTGTCTCTGAGTGCTATCTCCGACTGCCTATCTATCTTTCTTCCCCTTCCCTCCCCACCTCTCTCTCTCTCCCTCTCTCTCTCTCCCTCTCCCCCCCCCCCCCCTCTCTCTCTCTCTCTCACACACACACACACACACAAAAGCACATAAAAATGCGAGATATCCCCCACACCCCCTAAATCAGGAGGGATCCAGGCCCATAGATACATAAATCTGCCTGCAAAGTGGAATACATTCCAAAGTGAAACGAGTGGGGTTTAACTCAGTACTGATGAGCTGTTGTGTTTCTGTCTTCCTCCAGAAGAGAAAAGAAAGTGAATGTAGATGTAAGGAAATAAAGGGTTTGATGAGCTTCCCACACCCCCCTCCCCTTTTTTATTTCTTAGAGGACATGATTACTTCCAAAATATTCACTTAGCAACACTGGGTTTCTGTTCATTTATTGACTCATCACAGGTTAATTACTATTGTGTAAATTAAAACTTAATTAAATATAGCCTCTGGATTATTTCTAGTGACAGAAAGAAAGCTTTATGCTTCTAGAAGAGGTGGGTCCTTGAAATTGCAGGTGGGAGAAGTCTCTGGCAATGGAATTTACTCCTGTAATCACTGAGGGAAACCAGAAAAAGCAAAGCTCATAAACAGCCTTCCCATGTGCTGGACTCTGGCCTTCCTCTACCCCAAGAGAAGTTGGAGTGGAGAGCCAAGAGCTGCTAAATGGAGATAGTCATGCAGAGCTGCAGCATCTGCCTGGGAGACAGTAAAAGCTAAAGGAATAAGAACAATGGAGCCAAAGGGATGCAAAATTCACCACAGCTGGGGAATCCAGGTATTAGTAAACAGAACTGCCCTGGGGACTTGACCCAAATCAGGAAACAATATACACTCTTCCAGAGTCTCCTTCATTTATTTTTCTCCTAAAATGAAAAGCCAATGCTGCACCCTTGGGAACTGTTAAAAAAACTAACCTGCCCTAAACACACACAAAGGCATTTTGTGTCATTTAAATCAAAGTAAACTTTAGTGTTAACTATCCATAAATGCCATTAGGAACATGCTGTTCTTCCTTAGTCTATCTCCCTCCCTTTTTTCAATTGACAAAAGAAAAAAAAATTTTGAAGCAATTGGAAAATTGAGAAAACTGAGGCAGATTTCCTTTATTCTTGTCTTCTTCAGTCATTTGGAATAATATTGATTCAGAAGGTCTTAGTCACATCAATAGTGAACATGTTTAACAGCAAAAGGAGGCCATGAGCAAAACCACAACTCATAACACTTAAAACACTCCTCAGTCAAGATTACTTACACTCAGTTGTTCAACTGACAACAAGGCTGCATTTCTAATCAAAAATGAGAGTTTGAGAAGTTGCCACACTGACATCCAAAGAGGATGTACCAGTTTACCCTCCCACCTGCAATGCAGAAGTGTTTCCTTTACCCCACATCCTTTCCAACAAAAGTTGTCATCAGTGTTTCTGATCTTGGCCGTTCTAACTAGTGTAAGATGGAATCTCAGAGATGTTTTGATTTGCATTGCTCTGATGGCTATGTATGTTGAGCATTTCCTTTAGTGTCTTTCAGCCATTTTAGATTTCTCTGTTGAGAGTTCTCTGTTTAGGTTTGTACTCCATTTTTTTATTGGATCATGTGTGCTCTTGGTGACAAATTTCTTGAGCTCTTTGTATATTTTGGAAATCAGCCCTCTGTTTGATGCAGGGTTGGTGAAGATCTTTTCCCATTCTGTAGGCTGCTGTTTTGTCTTGTTGACTGTGTCCTTTGCTTTACAGAAGCTTTTAAGTTTCAAGAGGTCCTGTTTATTAATTATTTCTCCCAGTGTCTGTGCTACTGGGGTTATATTTAAGAAGTGGTCTCTGGTGCCAATGCATTCAAGTATACTTCCCACTTTCTCTTCTATTAGGTTCAGTGCAGCTGGCTTTATATTGAAGTCTTTGATCCATTTACACTTGAGTTTTGTATGGCAATTTTTCAGAAAATTAGGAAACAACCTTCCTTAAGACTCACCACTTTTCGGTATATACCCAAAGAATGTTCAAGCATACCACAAAGATATGTGCTCAACTATGTTCAAAGCAGCATTGTTTGTCATAGCCAGAACCTGGAAATAACCTAAATGCCCCTCAACTGAAAAATGGATAAGGAAAATGTGGTACATTTACACAATAGAGTACTACACAGCAGAAAAAAAATTAAAATGCTTCCAGGTTTTGAGTAAGTATCAACAGTTCCATTAGAATGCAAACACTTTGGGAAGTAGGGGTGGTAAGAACAAACTAGAGAAGAAAATAGAATTTCTGGGGAAAGATGAAACCAAACACTTTTGGGGACACTTCTAAGTCCTTATGGAGTGCTTGAGAGTCCACTAGACACAACTTTGCTACTATTGTGGTTATGGGAACAGAGAAGTCAGTAATTGATCCAGGGAGGCCTCAACAAGGGAGCCTTTCTATACAAATCCCTCTATATACAGAGTTGCACTATTGTACTTTCCTGACTCTGGAAAACAACAACTGGGAAAGATAAAAAAAAAAATGTAGGTACATTAATTAGATCAAAATCCTGCAACCCCAGACTGATGTCATTACAGGCCTCATGGAGGCTCATCCAACACACAAGCATCAAAGCCAAGGCTAGAAACCAAATTCCTGACTGTAGGTCTGAGTGCACTTTCATATTACTTCAACTTAATTTGGTCTTTTAATGGAAAATCAGCTTAAGAAGAAAAAAATTATAAATACGTATACTTAAGTGTATGTGTGTATGCTTGTGTGTGTGTGTGTAAACATACACATTTCCACAGATGTGTGTGTATGTTGGTGTAGGCACCAGCACAAGTAGAATTATTATCCTTGAGTCAACCAAGTTGCCACCATCCCTCCAACTCTGAGCATCAACTGTACTATTTTAATTATGAAAGTGTGAAAAACAACTCTATAAAATGTAGTGTTGTTGTGTACCTTTTATATGCCAAGCACAATGTTTGTGATCACCACCATCAAGCCAGTTATAATTCCAAGGTTGTTAAAGACCAGTGAAGACAGAGATTGACATGTGTAAAATCTACTTTGTAGTCACATTCTTACAATGTCTTCTCTACCCATGGCAAGCCCTCTTTGTCATAAGTGTATTATATGTCAGAGCTAACACAGGTCATCAAGTGAAATAAAAGCTACAAAATTCTTAAGTCAATGTTTTATGTAAGTCATATTTTACTATTTACTATAAACATATATAGATATGAAATATAACTTAAATATATTCAGTAGTCCGTCATTTTGTTTACCAGATGACACAGTTGTCAAGTTGGGACAGTTCATGTAGAACTGGTCTTATTTTGTGATCATATTTTTGCCCCTCACATTTCTCAGTACAAAGCTCCACTAAGTAAGTAACATGTACTTAGAAACCAAACGTCTGTGACAGCCTTGGAGCCACTGGAATGAGAAAATGTATAAGTTTCCTGCATTATCATCTCCTCAGTTTCTCATTTTAATAGCATGCTTTTCTGAAATAAATGCTTATTTCTTTTAAAACTACAAAATGACTAGTTGGTGATTATTTTTTAAAAAATATACTTGGGCACCAGGAAAAACCAGTCTAGCAATTTTCTACAAGGCAACTTTTCCCCCAGCTCTATTTGTTTTCAGATAACACAGTATGTTTTAGATTTTAAATTTCAGACTTGGCATGCCTATTCCTCAATGAGAAACACATTCTTTAGGAAGAGAAAGCTTTTTTTTTAATATAATTTTTTATTGAAAAAAATTTTCCGCCTCCTCCCCGCCTCCCATTTCCCTCCCCATCTCCCTTTTACCCCCTTCCTCCCTCTCCTCTCCCCCTCCCCCCACTCTTCTCTCCCTNCTTCCTCCCTCTCCTCTCCCCCTCCCCCCACTCTTCTCTCCCTCCCTCTCCAGTCTGAAGGGCAGTCAGGGTTCCCTGCCCTGTGGAAAGTCCAAAGTCCTCCCCACTCCATCCTGGTCTAGGAAGGTGAACATCTGAAGAGAAAGCTTTTTTAAGAATGTGAACAAGTATAACAAGGATGAGAAGTTGTGTGCTAAACTGTAGCGCACTTGAATACAACCCGCAGATGTCCCTGACCCTCCCTGCACCAGATGAGATAAAAGGCAATTGCCAAACTCCATGGTTGCCTCTGATGAATATAGTAGCTGTCAGAAACTAGAGCATTACAGGTGCCAAAACTATTACAGCAACCCACATGAGCATAGCATATACGATATTTGAATCCTGAGGGAGGGATAGCAGTGGCCAGTGATGTAGTGATGCCTGGCAGCATAGTGAATCAACAAACTGAGAAGAGTGAATTCTAACAGAAGAGCCTTAAAGGAAGCTCTGCTTTATAATTGCTAATTCCACGTTCATTTACATGTACCTTCACATGGTAGCCCAAATACCCTGTGAGTTCTTTTATATTTATTTATTTATTTATTTATTTATTTATTTATTTATTTATTTATTAAAGATTTCTGCCTCCTCCCCGCCACCGCCTCCCATTTCCCTCCACCTCCCCCAGTCAAATCCCCCTCCCTCATCAGCCCAAAGAGCAATCAGGGTTCCCGTGACCCTGTGAGTTCTTAACCAGAAGTCAATATTCAAAGAGAGGAATACTCACAAGCATTGTCCTAGTCTTACTTATACCAAAGGCTTTGTAATAAGTTTATAGTTTATAACAGATGATTTGTTTATAAGTATAGTAATCTTCGTTATTTTAAATGCATGTTCTTCAAGATAAACGATGAGTTAGGAATACTGAACACACTCTACCCTTTGCCTGAACCTGCAAAGTCAGAGTGCAGCTTTCAAGATGAGGGCTACTCAGGATGCACAACCATACTGATCCTGCCTCAGCCCTTCCCGTGGAGAACCTGATGGCCTGACCTTTTTTTTTTTTTTTTTTTATGGATGATCCTGGCATCAGGAGAACAAGATGCCTATTTTGAGAGTCAGAATTTCTATGTAGGGCTTTATTCTTAGGACACCAGCAAGACTTCAAAGTTGCTCAGTGCAATAGACACCTCTTTCCGTATTTGTGTGCTAATGAGTTAGTCTTTAAAGTGCACACTTTTATCATATCTCATATAGAACTGGGCATCTTTACATCAGTGTTTCATCTTATGATTAGCAGTGTGTTTCAGGCTTTCACCCTGGGTATTCCATAAAATCTTTGTGCATCTTGTAAAAATGGCATCTCAGATTGGTAACACTTCACACTTCATATGATATACTCCAAGATCTCCGCTCTGTATCCTCTGGACAGAGAGTTAATAGAAGGAAAAATGCATCATTCAACAACTTATAACTGCTAGAAGACCACCAGTATTCCCCCAGAGAGCTTGGCTGGATGTCTTCATTGGCTTTAGGTAACTTTGCGCCATGATAAACCCTGGCATACTTAGGAAATTGTATCTAGAGACTACAACTAGATAGGAAACTACTAGAAAAGTTTAAATCCAGGACCGAGTTTGGGAAATACCAATCTAGTTAACGTTTACCATGAAAGGCACTAACCAGGCAAGCTTAGTGACTTGACCAAGAATACAGCACAAATGGAGTGGTCCTTTGTGCTGTTGTGGTTACATCTTTTCTGCTGTGCCTTCTACTGCCAGGTAATAAATAACTCCAGCACTTAGCCATGTCAAACATATCAAATTTCAGTTCTGGGGGTTGGGACGGCAGCTTAACCCGATGTCTCTGCTCGGCATCTTTCATAACGTTGTATGCAGGCAGCTACCAAGGGTGAGGGTCCATTTGAAAAGCTTGACTGAAGGAGAAAGTCAGTTTCCCAGTTCACTCATATGGTTGTTGAAGAACTATACAATAATGCAGACATTCCCAAAACCTAAGTATTTCTCCATTTAGTCTTGCTTACAATAGTCACTTATTAATACTTCAGAGTGTTGACTTTTGTCAAATCAGGAACACAGACAAAATTATGGAAGGATAGAAATCTATCATAAGGCAGAATGTAAATACATGTGCAGAAAATGCACAAAAGAGTTAACACAACTTTCTCTCATTAATTAAACAACTAAACTTTTCTTGTTATTTGTATTCTTCTAGTTGTAAGACTTTCTATAAATGAAAGAATGCAAATTATTGTAATAAGTGAACTTTTAATGTTTTTAAACATTTTAGCAATTTGAAGTAAGTTGTGATTTCATTTTTCTTTCTCAAAAAAGCATTGCTGGCTGCATTTAGGACTTTTTTCATTTAAAATTCAGAATTATAGCTCCTTGGATGTGATTTTTCTTCCTGGATATGTCTAAAACCAAAAAGAGATTTTTTTTTTTTTAGTGTATTCCAAATTCACAGCTCATGACAGTTTGCAGAAGTAGGGAAAAAATGTGGAAGTTAAGGCCAAGTACCTCCAGTCTCTCAGACAGAAATGGTCAGAAGGGTCAGATGAAAAGGCTTTTGAATATCTGCCATTCCCAAGGCGTAGATCAATTTACAGTTCTTTGCTCTGTCTGGCCCCTTCTCGTAGAAAAATAGGTGCTGTCTAAAGTAACCCCTGAAAACCGAGAGCTCACCACAGTATCTCCAAAAGCAGTCATTCGATGCCCAGGCCCTCACCCACATCCGGCTTCTGGCACAATGTGCAGTGTCTAACAGCTTTAGATGTTTTCTTTCCTCACTGTGCTTGGGCCTGACTACTCACCAGTGCTCCCCAAATCTAAAGAACACACCCCACTCCTTCAAGAGATGTTCTGGGGCCAGAAACAAGAAGAGGGACTAGAAATGATGCTGATTTAGGCGAAAGAGATTTTTGGGTGGCATATAATTATTGATGCTGAGACAGTAGAACAACCATATACACTTTCTCCTGTTTCAGAGAGAAGACTGAGCCATGACCCCACACAACGAAGCTGATTGTTTTGTCCCTAGCATGTGATTTATTTTCGTTAAATCAAGATGGTTTACTTTATTAACAGATCAGCAAAGCTTAGTTCTGTCTTAAATGTTTCCAGAGCGTGATTCTTTCAGAGGATCCCACTGCGGTAATATAAACTGTGCATATGGTCACACACAATTATAAGCTTAGAAGAGACTGTAATTCCATGACTTCATCACAGTGGCTTTTGGGACTGGAATAGTAATTACAGCTGTGATCACTGTTCTCATTATGGTCCCTCATATGAAATAATAGGCTCCTTCAATTTTTTTTTTTTGAGAAATGGGGTTTTCAGAAATAGGGGATCTAAGTAATAACTCAAATTTACAATGTAATGAATTATTCTTATCAATTTATGATCATTTCCTTCCTTTCATTTAGCATTACCCAATAAAAATTACAACCTGTAAAGAAGGTCTGGTGAGAGGACCGAATCCGAATCGGCAGGGCAAACGGGAGGGTGCTAGCTCCTTTGTCCCCACTAGCCTGCCTGCAGCAAGCTAGGTAGGTCCTTTGTTTACGAGACACCTAGCAGCAAGGAGTTCCGGTCCAGGCACCTGGAGAGACATCACTGGGGTGAGTGAGTTTCTGACCGCGGCAGCAGCCCGGGACAGGGAACTCAGACACCCCTCCTACACTACCTGGTCATCCTCAGGGGCTACTCTGCCCGATA
>NW_026067900.1:12410908-12423682 GCF_014885135.2 Alexandromys fortis | reverse complement strand
AAAAAAAAAAAAAAAAAAAAAAAAAAAAAAAAAAAAAAAAAAAAAAAAAAAAAAAAAAAAAAAAAAAAAAAAAAAAAAGAAGGTCTGGTGAAAGCCACTTCATAAAGTCAAACTGAGGCTTGACGGAACCAGGAAAACCAACTTTCATACGGATTTAAGTAAATAGAAACAGTCATGAGACAACACACCAAGAGGTTACTGTTTGATGTTAGCATTATATATGGCAAGTTCCCCCTTGAGACCCTGAAAACCTTCCAATGCATCTCCTCGTCCCTGAGAACTTCCATACATGAAAAAGGTGATCGAAACTGTTAAGAAGCAGTAAAACTAAACAGATTACAAATGAAAGCCAATCTTGACTTTGCGAAATTTCCCCCAAAACCATCCCTATGAAATCACACATTTAGCAAAATATGACTGTCATAATCACTATAACCAATATAAAAGAAGTTAGTATGTTAGAATCTAGAATCTAGTAACTAAGAAAAGTAAGAGAAGAGTGTGACAGGGAAATCCGAAAATGTAACAAAATTTACAAGCAGCTAAGCACTTCATAGCTTGAAACTTCAGCTCATTTAAAAATCTAAGGGGCCTATGACACATACTTTCCAAGGAAGGACTGAGGGGCACCGTGACACGGGCACTGCATCCTTTTCCTGAGAGCTTCCCTCAGGGTGGTCTGTAGTGATATTTCATTTATATTTTAGAAAATAAATCATGCCTGAAGTTCAGAGAGTAAAACAGCTGCCCTCAGCCTTACAGACCAGGCAGTAGTGACACACACACCTTTAATCCCAGTAGTCACACAAGTTTGCTTTGGAAACTGTGTAGTAGCGGTGCTTTATATTCCTAGAGAGGAATATAAAACAGGAGGAGACAGCTCTCAAACAGTCTCATTCTGAGATTCCTGGAGGCAGGATCACCATTTTGGACTGAGGTAGAGGTAAGAGCCAGTGGCTGAGTGTTTTGCTTTTCTGACTTTCAGATTGAACCCCAATTTCTGTCTCTGGGTTTTTATTAACCATGCTACAGTGGTCAAAATACATCACCATCAGCTTCCAACCCCATGTGGCATGAGCATCAAATGACAAACAACTACCATGCCATTGCTCCCCAAATAAAAGGTTACTGTAATGCGTCTTCTATGAGTCTTTGCTTTCTTCACCGAAGAAATAGTTACTATCCCAGGGAGAGCAAAACCATTAGATTCTCCATGAAAAGCATGTATTGTATTTACCCACTCTAAGCATTAAAATTGCCTGAAAAAGAAACCTAGTGGTTATATTTATCTGTGAAGAAACCCAGAGAAATTACTACCAAACAGTATTTATGGAGGTCACCATGGACTATCTCAAGAACAACATCGTTCATTATAATAAAAAGTCTCTTTGGTTACAATACATATTATTATTAGCTATACATAAAAATAAGTTGGTTTTCATATCTTATGACCCAACTAGGTCTTCAATTGTCCCAAGGAAAACAGAATCTAATCAAAATCAAAACAAAAATTCTCAGAAATGTATTTATAGTTCAGCAATATAGGAGTAAGGTTTTTAAAAGAGTGTTAACGCAGATTTTTATCATGTCCTCCTGCTCCAAACTAGACCCTTAGCGCCTAGACCATGAAGGAAATGTTCTCCTCAAGCAGTCTGCGAAGGCCCAGAGGAGCAGCGGGTTTGTTTATGTAAAGCACAGGAGGGAGACAGAAGACTTGAAAGAATTCTTTTGGCCTTGGTGGTAAATTAAAAGGCAGGCTTCCAGGACCCTGAGACCCAGTACTCTGGTGGGCTTGCATTCCAGGGAAAGGAGGGCGAGAATGAGAAAGATGAGAAGGAGAAGGAGATGAAGGAGGAGGAAAAAGAGGAGAAGGAAGAAGAAGAAGAAGAAGAAGAAGAAGAGGAGGGGGAGGAGGAGGAGGAGGAGGAGGAGGAGGAGGAGGAGGAGAAGAAGAAGAAGAAGAAGAAGAAGAAGAAGAAGAAGAAGAAGAAGAAGAAGAAGAAGAAGAAGAAGAAGAAGAAGAAGAAGAAGAGAAAGTCATCTTCCTGGAAAACGGAAAGCAGGAGAGCAGCAGAGCCTGGTGTGAGCTGAGAAAGGATCAGTAGCTCTGGAGAGGATACAGAGCCAAAAATGCAGAATTCAAATAGATGCAAACAAGGCATCTCAGGTGCCCTTGAGGGTCAGATGGTTCTCGCAAAGCTGGAGATCAGCTGATTTCTGAAGAGAGGGTTGGAGACACAGAGATACCTGGGTTAATTTGGGAAAAAAAAAAACTCTGGAAGATATCTGAGGTAATCTGGAACTGTGTAATGTTTCTTATCATCAAGATTGAATGCTAAGGAAGTGACATTAAAATTATTTTCAAGACAGAGTGAAATTATTTTCAAGACCTTATGAAAACGGGACCTACTAAGTAATGGCACATGCAATATGTTCAGTAAGTCCTAAAATCACTCCCAAGTTCTTCTTCCAAGAAAACTGAGCAGGATCACCAGGACAAAGAAGCTGGCCTCCTCAAGAACTTCTCTATCCATCTTACTCCCTGCAGTCAGCATGGATATGGCTGCTTCTGCATTTTCATTCCTAAGCAGTCATCTTTCCCTGTTCTAAATTTAGTTGTCCAGTCATCAGCTGATCCCTATGAAAGCTACAGATGCCTTCCAATCTACTCAATAAAATATTGGCTGCAGGCAGGCTATGTTAATAGTCATCTCATCTAACATCAAACAGTAATCTGTCTGTGAGTCTGGGGACTGTTTTCTATTCAGGTAGATATTTTGCAGATACAAAACAGACAGAAGTTGGAAAGGCCATTCATAGTGGGAAGAATCAGGTGTTCTTTGTCATGTCAGCACAGTCAGTGAGTACTCTCAGGAGGCCAGGAGGAGTGGGGAACAAAGTCATGAATCTGAGCTGAAAAGTAGATCTTCCATTGCATACTTCAGTGATCACCAGAATTCTTGTGCAGAAAACTTTAACCCCAGAGGCAGAAGCTGAGAGGCACCTAATGCCAAGCAGATCACACAAACTTCTAAAGAGTATTACCACATTTTCCTGTGCTCATGGGTGACCTTGTGTACTTTCTAAATAAGATTATCATCCCCTTGCAAGCAAGAGCTAACATTTGTCTCTTGTTGTCATGACCAGTCCTACAATGGTGCCTGACTCTACATGTAGTAAGTGATGATGGAGGGAGATGAAGTATCTAAACAAATTTGTAAGTGTGATGTTCATACATCTGTCCAGTTTTGTGAAATAGACAAGCAAAGTGGAGTTAATGTTCTTTCTCCTATCCTGTTCTGTGTTTAAATGAGATCATTTCACCAAGAACTGCAATGCCCTCCAATCATTAAGAAAAAAACCACAACATCCACTTCAAGGTAAACAGGAAATCGTGTCCTGGGATACTGGTCAGCTAAAGAAATCTTCCCTTAGAAGGAAGAAGCTCACGTAAAAACACAAGGTCACCAGTTTGAATTTAAACTAAGCTCAGACTCTATTCAGTCAGTGACGTCACTACTAACTTGGACATGTTGAGTACCTTGCACTTGGTGTTCACATATTAACTATTAACTGAAAGGAGGGGTCCTTCAGGTTCTCTCTGTTCCTGGTAGACCAAAAGACTAAGTTGCTGTTTGCATAGCTATATGATATTAGAAGGTTTTCTTATATGCACTCTATAATTTAGTCTTTTCAAAATTCATATGTACTCTATGACTGAAAGATTACATTTTTTCTATTTAATATGTGAGTACGGAGTAGCTATGGAGCTATTCAAGGTCATGCAGTTTTTTTTTCTTTTTTCCTCCTTGAGCACAGGATCCCCTGCCACCAGTCTACACCACCTGGACTGGTCTTCGTGAAGCATTTAGAGAGCAAATCCAGGGGTTCTCACCCTTTAGGGCCCTGGCTCTTTTCCACGTCATCTTGTTCTCCTTTTCTATGGGAAAAAAAATGGGTTGTTTGGTACCGCTTTTTCAGAAAATTATGCAGCGAGATAGCCTATTTCATATAAAAGAATATAGAGTAGTCTAAATTATGATTATGAATCAGTAACACATCAGAAAAAGAAGAGCCACGTGCAACTGCTGTGTGTCTGCTAGAATATCTAAGACATCTAGAACCTAAACACAGATCTTAGAATATCTAAGGTGTCTAGAACTTAAACACAGATCTTATGGTTATAGACTTTCCTGAGGAGATAAATGAATTTGGAGATGCATTATCTCATTTCCTGTGGCAAAGTTTTCTAGTCCTGGCTCTGAGAGCACTCTCAGACAAGGAGCCAGTTTAACTACTGATGGAATTCTGGCCGAAGGGTCCTGGCTTCAGGACAGCTTTATGTCACCCAGAGCCTTTGGGGAATATGCAAATGCTCCATGCAGAGCTGGCCTGAGAAGAGGATTCAATCATAAATTCTTAATCTTTTTTCTTTAATCACACAAACACTGACTTTCATTCCATGCATAAACTTGGCTTCTTACTAACTCTCCTACATAAGTTGACTATAAAGACACTGCTAGCTAATTGCTCCAGCATATAGCTTAATCCCCAGCGCAGAGTGCTTCACGGAACATGATTTCTGTGTATTGGGTGTGTAAGATATTGATTAGGAAAAAGAAATGTTTGATTTCCTGCTTGCTATCCTTCTAGGAAAAAGTAGATGATCAGTGTGGTTGATATAGAAATACAAACATAACAAAGAGCAGCAAATGTTCACATAAATCCTCAGCATAGTTGTCAGCTCTGTTTAGGCTAGCTCCTTGTTTGCTAGGTCTGTGTGTGTGTGTGTGTGTGTGTGTGTGTGTGTGTGTGTGTGTTCATGGGCTTTAAGAATGAGAAGAAGCCTTTGATTTTTATCTAATTATCTCTGCACAGAAGAGAAACCAAGCCCAGAGAAAGGAACCTCATTTTCTTCTGCTTGACCAGACTTACAGACCACTGTGAGATTCAAGATGGATTAGTTGTTTCTAAGAAAGAAAACTGAGTGCTGCAAATTAAACTTAGGCACAATTTATCACTTAGAATTTGGTGGCAATTCCATTAAGAAACAAAACTCTTTCTTATCAAAAAATAGCATTAGGAAGCAATTATCTATTATAGATCAAAGCATACTGAAGATATATTAACTTAATGCAACATACAGATCTGTTGAAAACTGACTTTCACAAACCAGCCATGAAATTTATTTTTTTCAAACAAGTAAAGAAAAGTGAATGTGGGTAGGGTACTGGATTTTATTGATGAACTGTTATTAATAAAACTGAGTCTACTAGATATAGTTTTAAAGTCTTATAAGAAAAGAAATGGGTGTTCAGACAGGTGAGGGGGCTACATGGCTAAAGCACCTGCTGAGGACCTGAGTTCAGATTTTCCGGACCCATACAAGAATCTGAGCATGGTGACACAAACATTTTATCCCAGCACAGAGGTGATGGAGACAAGTGGACCTAAGAGACTCCCTAGATGGTCATCAAATAGAAATAGCAAACTCCAGGTTCAGTAAAAGTCCTTGTTTTCTAAATAAGGTAGATGAAAGCCACGTGACATCAACCCATGTCATGCACATGAGCAAACACCATACCTTCCTCCCATGCACAAAGTGCTCAAAGCGTTAAAAATCAGGTAGAAGAAATCCATCTGATGTCGATCTGTGGCTTGCACGTAAGTACATACCCATACCCTCCTCCCATACATAAAGTGTTCAAAAGGGTTTCAACTTATTTATATTTGAGTTTTATTATAATTGTACATTGTGGTGATGTATAATCATCAAAGACATGACCCTTATAAGTCTCTTTGGCATTTGAATGCTTGGTCCCCAGATGGTCGAATTTGTTGGAGGTGTGTCACTAGAAAGGGGCATTGAGGTTTCAAAAGACTCATGCTATTCCCAGTGTCCTCTCTGTTTCCTGCCTGTGGCTCAAGACCTGAGCTCTCAGTTGCTGCTCCAGTCCCTGCTGCCTTTGCTCTGCCATCATTAACTCTAACCCTCTGGAACCATAAGCCTAATTAAAGTCATTCTTTTATAAACTGTCATGGTCACACTGTCTTACCACAGCAGTGAAAAAGAAATTAAGACATAAAGTATATACTCAGTATAGGTAAAATGTATTTTTTAAAATGTCCTTGGATTCAAAGCCAAACCCTTTTGACTCCTATTTTGAAAATAAACTAAATATTTTAGCAAAATACAAAGTTCAGACAGAAGGTGCAAAGACAGTAAGTATAGAATTTCCATATAACTCACATAGCTTTTTCCTATTTTGAATACCTTTTCATTATATGGCATGTTTGTAACTATGGTGTTTTGAGTAAGTATAGAATTTCCATATAATTCACATAGTTTTTCCTATTTTGAAGACCTTTTCATTAATATGGCATGTTTGTAACTGTGGTGTCTTGGTTTGGGTTAGTATTGCTATACTGGAACATATATATAACCAAAAGCAACTTATGGAGGAAAGGGTTTATTTGGCTTGCATATTATAGTCCACCATTGAGGCAAGCCAAGGTAGAAACTTAAGGCAGGATCTGGAGGCAGACTAAAGAAGACCATGGAGGAACACGGCTTACTGACTTGCCTCTAAGCTCAATTTTAGCTACCTTTCTTTTTTAATTGTTTTATTCTTTTCTCATATATTATATGCTGACCTCAGTTCTTCCTCCTTCTATTTCTCCCAGCTCCCCCACCATCTTCCCTCTCCCCCAGATCCATTCCTCCTCCATTTCTTTTCAGAAAAGAGCAGGCCTCTCAGGTACATCAACCAAACACAGCATAAGAAGTTACAATAAGCCTAGGCACATACCTTCATATCAAGGCTGGACAAGGCAGCCCAATAGGAGGGAAAGAGTGCCAAAAGCAGGCAAAAGAGTCTGAGACAACCCACATTCCCACTGTTAGGACTCTCACAAGAACACTAAGCTACACAACCAAAACATACCTGAGAGAACCTAGCCCAAACCTAAACAGGCTCCTTGATCGTCATTTCAGTCTCTGTGAGCTCCTATGACTTGCTTTGTGGAGTCTGTATGCCATGTTCTTGTGGTGTCCTGGACCCCTCTAGCTACTACAATCCTTCCTCCCCCTCTTCCAACTGATAGGAGCAGATGCAGAGACCCACAACCAAATATTAGCTATCTTTCTTATACAGCCCAAGCCTACGTGCCCATGGATAGCCTTGCTCACAGTTAGCTGGGCCCTTTTATATCAATTAACAATAACGAAAATTCTCCTTAGACAGGCACACAGGCCAATCCAATTGGGGTAATCATTCAGCTAAGGGTCTCTCTTCCCAGATGTGTCAAGGTGGCAACAAAGCTAACAAGTACAGCATTGAATCAACCTAAGCCTATGACAACAAGTGAATGAGTAAAGAAAATGTGGCATACATACACACTGACTTTTTCAAGCACAAGAAGAACTAATTTATACCATTTTCAGGAAAATGAACACAACTGGAAATAATCATGTTGACTGAACTGAGCTAAATGTGGTGGGTTTTTTCTCATTCATGATCTCTAGGTAGACACCTAAAATCATGTAAGTATGTATCCATGACATGAAAGTAAAGCAAATCATCTAGGAAACAAAGAGGACTAATGAGAAAGAGAAAAAAGAGGCATTATGGGGGTAGTGTAATTAGTAGAGAACATACATTTATATGCAAAGATCCTTTGTAGCACAATACCATATATAATGAGTATACACAATGAAATTTTAAAACAGTACGTGAGAAATATGGAAAATATTGTGCTCTGTTCAATGGGCAAACCATGAAAAGACAGATAGCACAGTGGTTCTACTTTCATGTGAAATCCAAACATGGTTGAACTCAGAGCAAAGAACGAGGTCTGGATGGAGAAGAACAGGGGACCCTCAGGTGTTGATCATGGGGCATAAATTTCAGATTAACAAGAGAGATAACTACAAAAACTCTATTGACAATATGGTAATTATAGTTAATAACAATGTGTTCTGTTTTATAATCTGTAAGAAAGAAGATTTTACATGTACTTATTTAAAAAAAATCATAAATACATGATGTGTATTTATGTATGTGCCAAGTGGCTCCATTGAGGCTTTACAGAAAGTAAACCTGGTTTACATCGTTCTGGACATAGTAAGTAAAGACAATTTATTGTCAATTTAAAATTTTTATTTAATTTTAAAAATATAAATAATAATTTATTAAGTTAGTAAATATACCTGCAACAGATAGAACTCTATAATGAATTAAATAATGGAAAGCAGACAAAAGATAAATGAAGGCCTATTCCAAGCAAGAAATTATTTGAATGCTAAATGACTCGGGAGTATCTGAATAGGGTTGGCATAAGACTATTCTCTTCCTGAATATGATGCCTATGGTAACTGTTTTTAGTTTATTTCTCACACACAGACAGATGTAGAAATCTACTTGAACCCCTTAAGAGTTCTCCAAGTTAAAGAAATTGAGATATATATCTCATGACCAAATATATGTGTCAGTGACCCCAGTCTTCTGATTCAACGTTCCTCTCCCCCTGGTATATGTAAATTTGCTCAGAAAACCTAGGCGTGTGGATAGAGCAACTACAGTATTTCCAGTTCATTAGTAGCACAGAGTCTAATTGCTGAACTTGTCCTATCTTGTGGAACTGAGCTTATATGACGAAGCAGTAGGAATAGATGAAATAGGAAGATAAATGAACACTTCATTCTGAAGTCTGGTTAAGAGCCTCTCAAAAACTGGATCAATAATCTAATTCTCTATGTCTAAATGTCTAATATGGACATTTTTTTCAAATAGCAGTGTTAAAAATAACAAAACATCATGCTTAAGGCCTAAGCATGTATGCCCTTTCTCCTTTCCCAAAAGTAATGCTGAAATTTTCTGGGAATTTCAAGAACATGTGTATAAACTTTGTTTACAGTAAAAACATCTGGACTCAAGTGGGAGCCCCAAGAGAGTTGTAACACCCATGCATGGTCTGCAACAGACACAGCACTGAAGCACAAGAAAAATTTACCAAGTCACTTATAGATCCAGCCCCTATTATAGAATAACACAAAATATCCAGAGAAACTTTAAAACATGCAGAGGGAACTTGGAATAATTTATTTCTAACTCTTAATGAGTCTAGCTTTCAAACCAGTCAATGAGCCAAGTAAAACTGTCATTATTGAACAAAAAAGAAAAAATAATAATTGGATGGTTAAAAACAAAGTAAAAAAAAATCATTGCCATAGAGTAA
The DNA here is from genome assembly GCF_014885135.2 of Alexandromys fortis. Classification (NCBI taxonomy): domain Eukaryota; kingdom Metazoa; phylum Chordata; class Mammalia; order Rodentia; family Cricetidae; genus Alexandromys; species Alexandromys fortis. Next base: position 12,414,445 of record NW_026067900.1, on the reverse strand, counting down.
ACTCTACAGAAAATACTTCAAAGAATCCTTCAACCTGGAGAAATGATAAACACGTTTATAAAGTTACAGGAAATAGTCATACTAAAACAGGAGTAAAGCAAATGAAATATAGAAATATTCAAAACACATTTTAAAACATTTTTTAAATAGACAGAGTTGGAACCAGATGACTCAGGAGAAGTCTGAGGACCAGAGTTTGATACCCAGGACCCACACAGTGAAAGGAGAGACCAAACTCCAAAAGTTATCCTCTGACCTTCACCCTCTAGTTGTGGCATGCATGCACATAGGCACATATGCATATGATAAATAGACAAAATTCATACATAGCTTTTAATAATAACTCTTTTTTTGTTTCTTGAGACAGGCTTTCTTTGTAATTTTGGAGCATGCACTGGTGTTCTCAGTTTTCCAATCAAATGCACAGACAAATAGATTGGTTAACAAGGAAGATGTTTTGTTTCTAGTGATTTGTTGCTAACTAGAAATGTACCTCATCATAAATGGCACAGCCATAGGCTAAATATATTGAAACTTTTACTACAGGGACATGGAACCAGGAAACCAGTAGGTGGTACTGCCCTTATATCTGATAAAATTTATTTCAAACTAAAATTAGTCAAAGAAACAAAAGATAATTCATACTTGCTAAAGGGACAATGCACAGAACATGCATAGACCCAACTTCATAAAACAAAGGGGACTAGACATTAGGACAGAGATTAACTTCAACATGACACAAGTGCATGGCTTCAGCAATATAATCTCACCAAACAGACATGCCATCAGGACAAAACAAACAAATTTAAAAAAATAAATATCCAAGTTAAGTGACAGTACAGGTCAAATGGGTCTAACAACCATTTGTAGAAAATTACACCCAAATGGCAAAACACAGTCTTCTCATCACCCATAGAACTTCCTCAAAAGAGATAATATAATAGGACACAAAGAAAACCTTAACAAATGGAATAATTGGAATCATTTCTTATATTTCACTGCTATGGAAAAAAACTAGAACTCAATAGTAAGAGAAATTATAGAACATACAAAAACTCTTCAAGATTGAACAGCACACTATTGAATAATGAATAGTTCATCATATAAATTAAGATGGAAACAAATACAATCTTAGAAAAGACATTAATGTAAGAATTAAAATTGCTATTTATTAAAAAAGATAAGAAAACCACTTTATGATAAAGATTATATGCAGCACTGTCAGAATGACATGCTCAAGAAATAATGTCAATATTTGACAAATGTGACCTCGTGAATTACACATTTTTTATAGCAAAAGCAGTAAAGAGATACCCACAGAAAACCTTTGCTATCTATACATCTGGTAGAGAATCCATGCCTATACTATACCCCGAACTCAAACATCTAACCAAGAAATCAAACAACTCAATCAATAAATAGGCTTGTGAAATAAATAGTTATTAAATGACAAAATACAAATGGTCAATAAACATGGTAAATGTCCATCCTCACTATCCATGAGAAAAATGAAAAATAAAACCCCACTGAGATTCTATCTCACCTTAACTTCAATAGCTCATTAAGAAAACAGGTAATACCAAATGTTATGTGTGCAAAAACCCTTATCTGCTGTTCAGAAGACTATGCGCTAGCACACTGTACCAGGCAGCAAGACCTTAGCACAACTGATGCCATGTTAAAGGCCCCATTCTAAGCTTAAAATTCAGCATGCAGGTCCCAACACCTGCCAAAATTGGAACAAAGACCTAGTGCAAACCTCGTTCCAGGAAAGTCTCCGAGTAAAAAGTCACAAATGTACTAAACCTGCTTTTTCTCTCCCGCCCCCTTGTCTTCTGCAGTTCCACTTCTTGCTAGCTGAAGTGTGCCAACCAGGATGTGGTTTTGTGCATAAAAGACAGACTGTAAGGCTTTGGGCTGCAGAATTTGGGTAAGTTCTCTGTGCAGCTGCTGGCCAGCAATACAGACTTTCTTTCACGCTTTAAGAGTATCTGTGCTATGGTCTCTGGCAGACTTGCCTCACACACCACTATGGATATCAGTTTGAATATTTCTCAAAAAAACCTAGTAATGTATCTACTATATCACTCAGGAAAGCTGTTCCTGACTGTTTACCTGAGGACCTCCAAATCAGCATCTCAGTATTTGCACTTCAGTGTTTATTGCAACACTATTTAACTAAACACTATTTAGCTAAAGTATTGTTCAGCCAAGGTGTCTAACAAAAGGGAAATTAATGTATTTTTTCATTATAAATTATAATAAAATTATCATTTGCAGGAAAATGGATTAAGTCAAACATTATCATGCTAAATGAATTAAGTTAGTCTCAGAAAGACAAATATAACATGTTTTGCTCATTTGTGGTTCCTAGAGGTTATCATGGAAAAACATAAAATCACATATGTTTGTATGTATGATATAAAGTAGAAATTAAACTGTCTAGACTGAGGCCTAATAGGAGGAGTAAAAAATGAGGGGATGGATGTGGGAATATGCTGAACATATAATGTATATTTACATGAAAATATCCTCATGTAACACAATGCCATGTATAATGAATAAATACAATGCCAATTAAAATAGATTGATTAAAAAAAATCTTAACTTTCAGGGCATCTCTTATGACTTGAGGGTTTTCCTCAAGAGCTAGAATCCTCTTCAATGCACTCCATGAACCACAATATAAATTTAAGTTTCTTAGTAATCCTTTGAAATGTGACCTCACAGGCCATCCAAATCCTAAGTAGGGCTTATAAAGACACTTGAGTTCCACTGTCTCTTAAAAATCCTACACCTATACTTGGGCAAGATTGGTCATTCCCTGAGATCCTCTTTACCTATCAACCTCTGTGTATAAAAGCTCAATGAAATCTACTCTATAATACTAACTTGTCCTGAAATTCTTTCCCGAGATGAAATCAGGTATCCCATCTTTGCTTGAATAGAGAACCCTGGAAAGAATCCCTCAGGTTGTGACAGGTGCAGCATGAGAGTGTGCAGAATGAGAATGTGCCATGTCTCCATTCAGTGCGTCCCTCTGCCTACTGCTGCTGCTGCTGCTGCTGCTTCTGATGATGATGATGATGATGATGATGATGATGATGATGATGATGATGATAATGATGATGATGATGTTGATGGTGGTGGTGGTGATGATGATGGTGGTGGTGGTGATGAAGTTGATGATGATGATGGTGATAACCAAGACTGGGCAGCAGTAGAGTTGATGTTCTCTTTGAAATCTACTTTAAGTGTAACTTAGCTTATTTTAAAGAAGTTATTGTCTCTGAAATGGTTCTCAAATTTTGAATTTCAATTTTTTTTTAGGTTTTCTAGACATACAGAGATATATTTCAGATGGATACTTTTTTTTATTGAGAATAAAAAAAAAGTTTCCGACTCCTCCCAGCCTCCCATTTCCCTCCCCCTCCCCCAATCTTCTCCCCCTCCCCCCTCTCTTCTCCCCCTCCCCCCACTCCTCTCCCCCTCCCTCTCCTATCCAAAGAGCAGTCATGGTTCCCTGCCCTTTGGAAA
>NW_026067900.1:12406844-12410251 GCF_014885135.2 Alexandromys fortis | reverse complement strand
ACTTCTCGAATTTTGCATGCAAATGGATGGAAATAGAAAACACTATCCTGAGCGAGGTAACCCAGACCCAAAAAGATGAACATGGGATGTATTCACTCATAATTGGTTTCTAGCCATAAATAAAGGTCACGGAGTGTATACCTGGTGAACCTAAAGAAGCTAAAGAAGAAGGTGAACCCAAGAAAAAACATATAGTTATCCTCTTGCCTAAGGGAAGTAGATAAAATTGCCGGGGAGAAAATTGGGATCTTAGGGGTGGGGTGGGTTGGGGATAAGGGGGGACAGGGAGAGAAAAGTAAGAAGGGGAGGATTGGGGGAACTTGGGGAAACAGGAAGATTGGGATAAAGGAAGGTTGGATAGGGGAGCAGGGAAGCACATATCTTAGTTAAAAGAATTTCAATTTTTTTACATTAACTACTAATAGCTAATTAAAATCTAGTCTCTAAAGTATTTCTAGCATTGAGTAGCAGCAAACTAAGTGATTATAATATTTGTTATTCTCAGTGAATATTTTGTAATGTGTATCTATGTGCTTTTATGCATGTTCATATCGTTTATCTTGGATGCTTTTTTTGAATAATTTTTAACCTTGTAAGAGTCTTCCAAAAGTTTTCTTTCTATTGCCAGACTAATTGTTACCACAAAAAATAGTCCTACAGACTTGAAGTCTTTCGTTCTGTTGCATCTTACACTCTCAGAACTCATGGCAAAGAACTTGGCTGTTTGCAGGCATAGTTTACCTATAAAAACTCAGCTGAGTATTTTTTCTTCATGGACGGTATGCTCAGAACAGGTACTAAAAGTATAAAATCTCTCATTGGTTATAACACTAAACTAGTGAAAAAGGCTCAAACCCAAGTACTGCAGTTAGTTTTTTTTTTCCTGAAACATGTATGCAAACAGCAGTTCTTAATTCTGGAGAGCCTGTCAGTGGATCTTGGCAAGAGTTATGACTGAATCACTGTGAATCCATTCCCACAGTCGGCAAAGTTCACAACATGTGCCACCCAGATGGTGGTTCAGAGCCATCTGCACATGTGAAATAGGACATACGTATAATTATCTCCTCGTTTCAGAGAGCGACATTTATCAGTTAGCACCAGCTGATATTCAAGCAGAGCATCTAAGTAGAGGACAGAGTCTGTGGACTTTTGAAATGTCACTGAGAACTCTAGTAAAGGAAAATGTTAGATATATCTTATTCTTTGCTATATAAACCTTTAGATTTTCATTCTAGAAGTTTAATAAATTTTATAAATAACTTGTGGTTGCTATAAAACTATATTTTAGTAACTATACAAAAACTATGTGAGTTGAGTTATTATTGAATATACTTATTAGCATTTCTGAAATTTTCTCCTTACTTAAAATAGAACAATTTTATTACTTATGTAATTGAGCTGAGACTACTGTATATATTTTACAGTGACAAACTTATTAGTGACCATATGATTTTAAGTAAGATTGAATTAAAATAAAATGACTTATACTTTAAATGGTTAAAGTCCAAATTAATGGAGAAATTGCCAATAAAATTTCTTTTCTATTGTAGTAGGAGAAGCGATGGGCTGTGTCTCGCCACCTGGCTTGCTTATACCCAAAATAATCACATAGAAACTGTATTTATTTAAATATTGCCTGGCCCATTAGTTCTAGCCTTTTATTGGCTAACTCTCACATATTAGTTTAACCCATCTCCATTAATGTGTATCACCACTTGACTATGGCTTACTGGCATGAGTCTAACCAGTGTCCATCTCGGGCAAGAGAACCATGGCATCTGCCTATCTCTGCTTTCTTTCTCCCAGAATTCTGTTCTGTCTTCCCTACGTACCTGAGCTCTGCCCTATCAACTAGGCCAAAGCAGTTTCTTTAATAACCAATGAAAGCAACACAAATACAGAAGGGCCTCTTACACCATCCTATATGTTCTAGAAAAAGATGTTTTAATATTCTATCACTCTACCAAAAATAAAGTATTTTATTTTCTATCTGCTTTGCCAATATCATATTGTCACACTACATAATAGAGAATATGAAAATATGTCATGTTTTTAAATTAAGAAATTATATACTTGTTTTTGGATGATAAATTAAATACAATAGCCTCTTTTGAAAGTTCCATTATAAGGTAACATTATAACATAATGAAAAATACCTAAATATAAAATTTTAAATGTGATTTTGCCAAAATTATAATAAAAGACAGTATGATTGACTAAACCATTTATTGGCATAAATACAGGATTTTAGTAAACATGATATCTAATTAACTTTATTTTTTAAAAATCATATTATAATTAACATTTTTCCCTTCTGAGATTCAACATTACTTCAGCCCAACAGCGACCCTCTGCGTATGAAGCACAGGTGTAAGAAGGACTTCAAAAGTGAGCAGAGATAGGAGTTTTCTTCTTGATGCTCTTAGGAAGAAGCATGTGAGAAAAGGAGATGAAAGTTTTGGAACTCTCACCAGCAGATCCCATCCCTTTAACTGGGAAGCAAAAGCTTTCCTTTAATGGGCCTTCACTGCTATGTGACGCCAACAACAACTAGCATGACACGAAGCTACACAAAAGTCATTTGTGTATTAATCAGCGTTTTATGTTGAAAGTCCCTTTAGATTCTTTGACTCAATAGGATAGCAGGTCCACAGAGGTAACAAAATCAAACATGGACCTCTTACACACGTACCGCTAGTGATCATCGGTACACTCAGTGTCTGATGTGCAAGGACTACTCCCACAGACAGACAAAACATAGCTCATTTGTCCAGGCAGACAGGCGTAGACCAAGGTACTAAGGAGTTGAGGTTCACCAACTGGAAAGGAAGAAATTCATCAGGAGTCAGACTTTCCTGAGAATTCAACACAAAGTCTAAATATTATTTCTTCTGCTTTATCAAGGAGAGGGGGAAAGCAGCTGATGCTGGTTGAACTGGGAAGATAAAAGAAGTTTCAGTAAGAAAGTGATTCTAGCAGATGGGTGGCAGTGTTCAATATTTCCTCCTGAGGTTAACTTACTCCAAATATATGGAACCAAATATAGATAGATAGATAGATAGATAGATAGATAGATAGATAGATAGATAGAGATATTCCTTTTATCTGGTTCACCAAATTTGTGACCAGATTTGTTAGGGTCAGAACTATAGTGCCATTGGCCCTAACAAGCCAGGCTATTAAGTTACCATGTAAATAGGTCAACTAAACACAGCAAAGAAAGCAGACAATGGAAATTTACTGAATGTGGCCACTGAGTAGAAGAACAGAGTGATCCAGTGACTCCCAAGCCTATCTTGGAGGTTTGAATGGGAGAAGGAGAAGAAGAAGAAGAAGAAGAAGAAGAAGAAGAAGAAGAAGAAGAAGAAGAAGAAGAAGAAGAAGAAGAAGAAGAAGAAGAAGAA
>NW_026067900.1:12398137-12406515 GCF_014885135.2 Alexandromys fortis | reverse complement strand
AAGAACAAGAAGAAGAAGAAGAAGAAGAAGAAGAAGAAGAAGAAGAAGAAGAAGAAGAAGAAGAAGAAGAAGAAGAAGAAGAAGAAGAAGAAGAATAAGAAGAAGAAGAAGAAGAAGAACAAGAAGAAGAAGAAGAAGAAGAAGAAGAACAAGAAGAAGAAGAACAAGAAGAAGAAGAAGAAGAAGAAGAAGAAGAAGAAGAAGAAGAAGAAGAAGAAGTTTTTTAAAGTACATACTATACAATTCCATTTGGATGAAAGTTTAGACCAAAAACAAAAAAAAAACAAACAAACAAAAACCAGACTTAATCTACAGTTCATCACGTATCCATAGCCAAAGGTCATGGTCAGGGTGAAGGGAAACTGCAAAAGCTGACAAGAAAATTCTGGGTCTCTTTGGTGGTATTCCCACAATTGTATACCATTAACAAAACACAAGCAACTGTGGACTTAAAATGGATTAATTTAAATGTATGTACATTATTCTTCAATTAAGCTGAGACAAATAGGTAGGGGATAAATATATGATAGACAGATGACAGAGAGAAAGATATATAGATATTAGATATTAGATAGATAGATAGATAGATAGATAGATAGATAGATAGATAGATAGATAGATGATATAAATAATAGAAAATCAAATGCTGTGATGACTGGTCTTGATTGTCAACTTGACTGTGTCTGGAATAAACTTCAATCTAGTAGTAGCACACTTGTTATTCAGATCTTGAGGCAGGAAGACAACATGCCTTTGGTTTGGATTTTGAGGCTGGAAGACGTACATTTTTAATCCAGATCTCAAAGCAGGAAGGTACACCTTTAATCTAGGTCACACCTACTGTTGGAAGCCTGTATAGGAACAATGGAATGAAAAAAGGGTTCATTCTTCTCCTACTTTCCCTTGCCATATCACTACATCTATTTCCTCACTGGCATTGGAGCCTACTTCTTCAGGATTCCAGCATATCCAGAAGACCAGCTGAGACACCCAGGCTCATGAGCAAATACTAGATTTTTGGACTTTCAATTCATAACTAGCCATTCTTGGACTGTAATCTATCATTCCAACAAATTCACATATATGTGTAATATAATATATAATATATATAATACATATAATTCACATATATAATATGTGATATGAAAGATATAATATATATGAGAGAGTGTGAATGAGAGATTAATTTCATAAGTTCTGTGACTCTGGAGAACCCTGGCTAATGCAGAAGCAAACTCCACTTAAGTGTTTCTTGTATTACTCTGACTTATGATCAGTAGAGGCTTATTCAGCCTTTTCCAAGTCAGCATCGCCATGGCACTGAGTTTATACATGTTGCCATTCAGGTGTTATCTATTCCCAAGATGAAAAAAAAATGTAACTTTCCAAAAACATCACTCAAGTCAGCCAGGTTGGGGGTTCAGTTCAGCAGTTCTGTGCTTTTTCACTTTCCCTGCGAGACCTTCTGCGTGATGACTGTTCTGTTCTTCTCATACCTTTGCTGGCACTATAAAAAGAGAAGACTTTCCATAGAAGGAGCTGAAACGTGCATCTGGTTTCTTTCTTTGTCTTTCCCTTGTTTTGCTTTTTAAAAGACATGTGGAACTTCTGACGCATATCTCTTTGTGAAGAATGACTTTCTGTTATCTTCATTTATTTGAGTCTTACAAGTGCTTTACTTCATATATGGGTGTATATATGGACTTTTCCTATATTTTGAGTGACTTTTCTATTTTTACAACTGTTAACACAAAGTACTATTTATAATTGGAGGAGATAATTCAAAGATACGTTACTCTCTAAGTAACTGCTGTTAATTCAGGATCATCATCATTATAAAATAAAATGATGTGCAAAATTTTTGAAAGCAAATATATAAAAGAAAAAAGAAAAATAATTAGTAGTATATGTTACAGAATATAATTAACATATGACCCAATTATTAGTAATTATGAGACATTATAATGTACTAGGGAAACATTCCTTAGCTAAAAACAGGAAAAGTATCACATACCAGACTATGATTTTAAAAAATCATGTGGTTTCTGAACATCTTCCTGTCATTCAGAGCAAAAACATTATGAAAAAAATTATAGACATCTGCCAAAAATAATTTTTGTTCTGTTTAGCTTTTTTTTCTTTTTGGTGCTGTAATTTGAAGGTAACACAGCAACACAAGCCATTTTGATCTCTAACTTTGTTTTTTAAAGGAGCCAAAATAAATAAATTAAAGTTTACTAGCAAATGGATTCCATAAGTAGATATGTATCTAGAAATGTTTATGCAAAAAAAAAAAACAGTTCTCAACTTAAAGTGAATAAGAAATAGATTATTCTGGAGTCATTTTGAGTGACCAGGGCCCAGCAGCACAGATTTGGGTTACTCCCAAATTCCATGTTTCAGAGTGGACGCAGTTTCACTGATTTTTTTTGTTTGTTTTTTTTTTGTTTTTTGTTTTTGTTTTTGTTTTTCGAGACAGGGTTTCTCTGTGGCTTTGGAGCCTGTCCTGGAACTAGCTCTGTAGACCAGGCTGGTCTCGAATTCACAGAGATCCGTCTGCCTCTGACTCCCGAGTGCTGGGATTAAAGGCGTGCGCCACCATCGCCCGGCTTCACTCAATTTTTTAACAAACAGAACAAAAAAAGACATACATGAAGGCAAGTTTACATACATTGGTGAGCATACCAAGGAGGTGGTTACAGCAAGTTGAGAGAACCTTTTCTATGAACCTCAGATGTTATCTGATGACATTCTCAGTGTTGGGGTTTATGGAAGCCAGTAATGTGATAAATTAATAGATTTCAAAAGGTTTTTATCTCTTAGTCACAGGATGTTAGTTCCAGCACAGAGAGGTACAAGGATTGGCTACTGGGGGACTAAAGTGGTGTAGGAGGTTCTTCCGCTCATGTGTTGCTTTCATTGGTTAATGAATAAAGAAACTGTCTTGGCCTACGATAGGGAAAAAGGACAGAGCTAGGCAGGGAAAACTAAAGTGAATGCTTGGAGAAAAGAGTCAGGGTCAGAGAGAAGCCATGTAGCCCCGCCAGAGACAGACCCCAGTTGGAATCTTGCCAGTAAGCCACAACCACGTGGCGATACACAGATTACTAGAAATGGGTTAAATTAATATGCAAGAGTTAGCCAATACGAAGCTAGAGCTAATGGGCCAAGCAGTGATTTAATTAATACAGTTTCTGTGCGATTATTTCAGGAGTCTAGACAGCCAGGAACCAACAAGCAGCCTCCTTACTACAAGGAAAGCTACTCTGTTAGCCATGCATCTGAGGTCAATCAGAGAACAGTCATATGTCAGAAAGCTTTAGTTTGGTCTTCCACAGCCCCAATGAGGAAAGGCTGGAAAGGGCAGTGGTGGAGAGCAAAAGAATAGGACAATGACAAGCCAGAAGTATACGTGGCAGGGGGCTTAGCTCAGGCTGGGAAAATATGGGAAGATAGGAAAAGAACTTACCAACTGAGAACAACCCTGACTTTTGATAGCTCTGCATATGAGTCCTACCAGTGGATGGAATTATAGAGCCCACCATGTTGAATCCTGTAGATCCTGACAACTCAGGAGTCCCGAAAATGTAATTAATTGATACTCACAAGAGCATCCATACAAGAGATTGATCTGTAAAGGTCATTGAAAGTACGGCACAGGATCTTCATCAGTACCCATCTCCTTGTTGAGGTGTGTCTCATTGTGCCTGGGAGACACTCTTCACCTAAAGTATTAACCCATCTGAGGGTCATGATGAAATGAGTTTGATCAGGATGAGAGAGCATTCCCAGCCTACAGACTAAAAAGCTCTGTGGGACCATAATCAAATGCTTTTCCAATATAGATTCAGCAACTAGAAACACAGAAACAAGAGTCCATGTGTTGTTATATGCTTTTCATACCGTGGCTGCCCCTTAAGCCAGGGCTTCAGTCACAAGAGCTGTAGCCTGAGGGGATTCTGTTCCCCTGGGCACCAATTCTTTCAAAGCTACTAAGGGAAACTCTCTAAATCTAAAGAACTCACAGTTTAAGGTTTGAGGTAGAATTCTGCTCACTCAGAGAGGCTGAATAGCAAGTAGCCAACCTTCTGCCTTTGCTGGAATCTTCCAACAAACAAACAAAAAAAAAAAAATGTCATTCCCTCCATCCGCGCTAAAAACCTGTGATTCCTCCTTATCAGGTCCTGCCAGCTACTTGCTGACTCAGCCTCCTGATCACAGGTTAATTTTATTTAATCAAACACATCTTTGAATTGTTAACAAAAGCAGTAGAAAAAAAAACACAACACACTTTAAAACAATATTCCCCAACATCCATGTGTTTGGCAAACTCACCATCCTCTACATTTACAGGTAAATTTTACATTATTTTATTACTTTTTAATCTTAATACACTTATATTTTAACTTTCCCATCTTAATTTTATCTGATTTAGATTTTGAACTTTATCATTATTGATGAATCTTTTGTTCTTTTTTCTTTGTTGTCTTTGTCTTTTGTAAACTCTTGATCCTTTCTCTTCGACTTCATAATGTTCCTCTCCTCCTCTTCATTTTCCTTTTTCATTTACTCATATTTCTCTTCTATTTCCCTCCTTTCTCTGCATCCTTCATTTATCTCATTCGTTAAATTTCCACATTGACCCAAAGAAGATGGAACATCAAATCACACTCTATATGCAATAGTTTTAGGTTATTCACTGTCATCATCACTGATGATTTATTATTGGGCTTCTCTTATATATTTTGTATAATTTGATGCCTTTTTTATGATTGTATCAGTTCTCATTTTGCTGAGTGGTACTAGAAACTGAGCTGTCAAGAGTAGACAGCATAATAAAATCTGCCATTCCAAAACCGAAAATATATCCAAGCTAATAGATACACAAATCAAACAGAGAATATCAAGAAACAAGAAAAATCAAGACAATAGAGCTCCTCAAATATTTAAAAACTCTTTAACTAATGAATTAAAAGATATTGGAATAAGTAAAATACAACATAAGAATTCTCAGTTTTCTGATAAAAAATGGTCAGTGGCCTGAAAGAATATACATCCAGAAGAATTCATTCCAGGACCTCAAGAGGAAAGTGGGTAACAGACAAGGAGACAAATCAGTTAAAAGGATAGGAAAATCAGCAATAAGAATGAAACAGTAATATAAAATAAAAATTTAGGAAAGAAATTGAAATGTTCCTTAAGGGCATAAACTCTGGTAGATTGCCCCATGCTACAGAAGTCAACCAACCCTATACCCATGTGCATACAGGCAGCACTCAGTGAGTTATATTAAAAATAAATAAACAAAAAGAAGAAGAAGAAAAGAAAGGGAGGAAAGAAGGAAAGAAAAGAAGGATATAAATTTAGAAGGTCCTGGTTGAAGTTGAAGGGGGAGAGTATGGGAGTGGGTATAATCAAAATACATTGTATTCATGTACAAAATATTTAAAAAATAAATTATAATAATTTTTTAAAAAGAAAAGGAAATTAACAAATAAAACATTAGAAAATGAAAACACTCAATGAATCAAATGGAAAACATGATGGGAAATACTCAACAAAACTATGCAAAGGAAAAACTCAAAGATGATGGACACAGTTGATAAAATATTATATTTAAACTATAGTAAAGGAAACAAGCTAGCATGACCCCAACATGCAAGAATTTTATATTAGTGGTATCCAAAAGCTAAAACACAATAAACAGAAGGATCTCAGCTAAACTGGAATGATTCAGAGATTATGCCCATGACAGACTAAAAAAAAAATTCAAATATTGACAAAGAAACAGACATTAAAGCACACAAGAGGTGTTTAGAATGTCGAACAGACACAGCTCAAGAAGAACCCCTCCAAGATGTCAAATAGACAAAGCAAATAAAAAATAATGAAAATTATAAAGTCAATACCCAATTCATTTACAAAGGCAGAAACATCAAGATAACATCAAATCTCTCCTCAACAATTTTAAAAGCCTCAAGGAAGCAAACATGGGATGACATGTTTCAACATGCAAAGCAAATAACCACCAGGTCACTGTAAACAGCCAAGCTATCTTTTTAATATAGCAGAGAAATAAAGAGAAAGAAAGAAAGAAAGAAAGAAAGAGAGAGAGAGAGAGAGAGAGAGAGAGAGAGAGAGAAGGAAAAAAGAAGAAAGTATATGAAGTTGCAAGGACCTGGTTGGAATTGAAGGGGGAGAAGTTCAATCACAAGAGCATAAAAAAGACTAAATTTTATAAGAGGAATAAATAAACACAGGAGAGATAACAAGGAACCCATTATATCCAGCACAAAAAAAAATGAGTAAATTCTATTACAATTATGTAGGAAAGTGAAGAACAAATATTAACCCCAAAACTATCTAAAAAATTACAGGAATTAGTAAATGCTCCCAACAATAACCTTAATACAAATTACCTTGGTTCATCGATAAAGACAAACAGAAAGGTTCGCTGAGCTAGAAAACAAGATATAACCACCTGTTATCTCTAAAAAAAAACACTTCAGTGGCTAAACAAACAAAAATTACACCCACAAATTGATAGTCAAACAGTGAATCACAGTCTATCATATGAATGGGAACCCAAATCAAGCTGGCATAACTATTCTAATGACTGATAGAAGTTGTCTTCAAGGAAAACATAGTGAAAATATAAAAGAAAGCCACTGCATGCTAATAAAGGAAACAGCTCATTAAAAGATAGGACAATAGTAAATATGTGTGTGTGTGTGTGTGTGTGTGTGAAACATTGTGGCTCCTGATTTCATAAAATAAATGCTAATATACACAAAAGGTAATGCAGGTCCTGATAAAAATGAAAGTAGATGGTGTTAATGCCCCAGATTTGTTTCTGGATAGGTCATCCAAACAAAAACAAAGAAAACTTAAGAGTTAAATTACAACATAGATCAAATGAATTCAACAGATAAATACAAACCGTTCCATCCAACAGAAACAGAATTTGCATTCTGCTTAGTAGCCCAGCGAACCTTCCTTTCTGGGCCACAAATTAAGGTAAATAAATAAAAAGAGCCAGGCAGTGGTGGCACACACCTTTAATCCCATCACTCAGGATACAGAGGCAGTTGGGTCTCTGTGAGTTCAAGGCCAGCCTGGTGTTTAAATAGGAGCGGCGGGGCTGCGTCCCCAACACCCCGGCCGCTTGGCTAGCTTATGCCCGAAATAACAACACACAAACTGTATTCATTTAAGAACTGCTTGGCCCATGAACTCTAGCCCTTACAGGCTAATTCTCGCACCTGGACTAGCCCATTTCTAATGATGTGTGTAAGCACCCCAGGAAGATTCTATCCTCCGTCCATCGTGGATCTGAGCTTCATGCGTCTGCCTCAGAGTGCAGAGCTATTGCGTCTACCTGGGAGGGCTGAGCATGGCGTCTCTCCGGAAGCAGAGCAGAGTCTGACCTCACTTCCTCTTCCACCCAGAATTCTATTCTGTTTACTCCTCCCATCTATGTTCTAAGCTATGAGGCCAAGCAGTTGGTTTATTATAATTAAGCAATGACCTTCCTCCATCAGCCTGGTCTACAAGAGCTAGTTCCAGGCAGGCTCCAAAGCTACAGAGAAACCCTGTATCAAATAAATAAATAAATAAATAAATAAATAAATAAATATAAAAATAAAGAAAATTGAAATAATTTTCTGTCTATCGCATGATAGGGCATAGAAACTATAAGTCAATGCACATAAGACAGAAACTGCACAAATACATGAAGACTGATTAATACAACCTTGAACAACAAGACCACTGGACTATTAAAAAAATGAAATTATTGAGGGGAGAGAAGAGTATAAGGAAGGGCATATGGAAAAGGACAGCTAAAACCAAGTGCCATTCGAGGGTTCATAATGAAATCAACCACAGTAGAAGCTTTTTAAAATATATATGTATATGAAAAATCTAAATTGGAATCATCAAATAGAAGGGGAGGCAAAGCTCAGCTAGACATCTTTTATTGTCAATTAAAAACTTTAGTTCCAGGTGTAGGGATAAGCCCTCCCCTTGGGGGCGGGCTGCCCTCAGGCGTATGTTTACTGATATATTGTGCTGCGCGCTCCCTTCCGGCTCTCTCTCCTGTTTCCGCTGGCTACTCCGCTGGAACCTTGGTTTCGTGAGTCTGGTTTTGTTATTAAACTTGTTTAAATATCAATTATTGGTGATTTATTAATCCGACCGCTGCAGTTGGCCGCCCATCGTGGGGCACAGCACCCGCTCCTTAGATCCGCTGTGTCCGCAGCAGGTCAGGCACACAGGCTGCCGACTTCGCCGCGCGCAGCCGCGCGGCTCGGGACGCGAACGCGGCACCGAACGCGATCGCCACAGAGTCCCGTCTGCCTGCCATTAGCCACTTCAGC
>NW_026067900.1:12390595-12394271 GCF_014885135.2 Alexandromys fortis | reverse complement strand
AATTTTATGTTGTTCATGTTTATTTTTAGGTTAATAAGGTATTCTAGATACATAGAGATTATATTTAGTATAGATAGTATAATCTTCAGCCTCTTTAAAGAGCTGTAGAAAATGGCCTTTAAGCTAACCTAGAATTCTGTGCCGAGACACAATTACTCCTGGCGACACCACTCTACTCCCGAGAGAACGTTGAGCACCAAAGACACTCCACTGGGAGTTTGTCTTCTTGGCAGAATTGGCCTTTGGGTTAAGAAAAGCCCATACCTCATCTACTGACAAAGATATGAAACAGGATTTTCTTATCTTGCCAAGACAGGGTAGGATAATTCTAAGAAAATTCCTTGCATTTGATAATGGTATGTCAGTCATGCTAGGCCTTAGCCAAAGTTGGTTGACTCAACATTGCGAACGAGAATTTGGGTGATTGCCCAGGTAGTCTGTTGTCTCTGTCATTTATGGCACGCTTTGGATATCGCTCATTTGTTAAGTAATATTTATTCCCTTCTCGGATCTTTGACGGAGTTGAAGATTATATAATTGTAATTACTCTCTACATTATTTAGACTCCTTGAGATAGAATGTCTGGTAAAACTTTTGTTCTCAATATTGTTTGTTATATCTATTATTTATTATTATTGTTTATAGTTGTATTTAGGTTAGTTCTGTCTTATCTAGACAAAAGGAGGGAGATGTAGGGATAAGCCCTCCCCTTGGGGGCGGGCTGCCCTCAGGCGTATGTTTACTGATATATTGTGCTGCGCGCTCCCTTCCGGCTCTCTCTCCTGTTTCCGCTGGCTACTCCGCTGGAACCTTGGTTTCGTGAGTCTGGTTTTGTTATTAAACTTGTTTAAATATCAATTATTGGTGATTTATTAATCCGACCGCTGCATCCAGGAATGGGTTACATCTTCTCAAATTGTTGGCCAAAGAGGCTCCATGGAAACCCCCAAACAATCAAGACTATTTCCAAGACTACTGGTGACTCTCCACAAACTGATAGTAAAGTCCTGTCACCAAAGACAATACCTACATAACTCACTGAACATGAAGAAGTTGTGCCATGCCTACCTAGAGCTTTTACCCTACACACTAGTGTTTATGGTACTGAAAGGTACTCTTCAAGCTTCTAAAGTGGTGTGTGAGGTCCTTCTGCATATCTGTTGCTTTTATTGGTTAATGAATACAGAATCTGGCTTGGCCTGTGATAGTGTAGAGTAGAGCTAGATGGGGAAAACTAAACTGAATGCTGGGAGAAAGAAGGCAGAATCAGGGAGATGCCATGTAGCTGCCAGAGGGGAAAGATGTGAGCTGCCAGCTGGAATCTTGCCAGTAGGCCACAGCCTCATAGTAAAATATAAAATATTGGAAATTGGTTAATTATAGATATAAGAGCTAGCTAACAATATGCTAAAGTGATTGGCCAAGCAGTGATTTAAATAACATAGTTTCTGTGTCATTATTTTGGTTCTGGGTGGCTGGGAACAAACAAGTAGCCTCTTACAACAGATTGGCACCCAACATGGGGCTTGAACCACAACCCTTAGATTAAGAGTTTCATGCTCTTGTCAACAGAGATTTCTATCCTGCCAGGTCCCACAGTTATTCAGTTCCCAAGAAACACATAGAGATCTACATGAATTATAAACTGGTTGGCCTATTTGTTCAAGCTTCTCATTAACTCATATATCTTACTTTAACTCATAATTCCTGTCTGTGTTAGCCGTGTGGTTTGGTACCTTTATCAGTGAGGCATCCTCATCTTGCCTCCTCTGTGTCTCAACTGCATACTGACTCTTTTCTCTGCCCATAATTGTCCTGTTGTCGTTGCCTCACCTCCACTTCCTGCCAGGTCACCCTGCCTATACTTCTTGCCTGGCTACTAACCAATCAGCATTTTATTAAAACAATACAAGTGACAGGGTAGAAGACCATTGTCCCACAGCACTTCCCCCCTTTTTTTTCAAAACAAGAACTCTAAATCTAATAGCCTTTGTTTACCTTTTTTTCCAGACCAATATCCATGACAACTTGTAACCAACACTCATTAAACAAAGATAAGTATCCATAATCCATTTTGGGGGGAATGTAGGCATAATTTTCCAGGCTACTTCCTGCTGATTGGGGGCACTGATAATTTTATAGGAAACTAAAGAAAATTTAGAATTATGATCAAGTCCTGACTGGAGTGAGGGTTGATCATCTCAGCCAGCAGTCTTGAGACTGTTCTGAATGTAGAACTCAGAGTAAACTCCAACAGAGGTCCTCTGAAATGTTGGATCATCTGGGCCATCTACTCCTATCAGAGAGTCTTCAGGGGGTATTCCTTGATAAAACTTGATTTTTCTTAACCAAAAATGAATCCACAGCCTCTCATTTCCTATGGAAACAAAATCAAAAACCTTCTCCAAAGTAACATATTTTTTGACTTAAATTTTGAAGTCAAGGCAATATATATATATACATATATACATGCATATATATGTGTATATATATATTGTATTAACACAGCAGCATTTGTAATCAAATGTCTTTTAGCAGCTATTGTGCCTTCCTCAGCCATCAAAAAATTCAAGGACAACACAATAACATACAGTATTCAGATTCTCTGTGTATTTTTCATTTTTATGTGACTTTATTTTAAACTCTATTTCTTTTCTTTTTGTTTTTAATTTTTGGTTTTTGGGACAGGGTTTCTCTGTGTATCTTTGGCTGTCCTGGAACTCACTCTGTAGATCAAGCTGTCCTTGAACTCATAGACATTTACCTGCCTCTGCTTCCCAAGTGTAGAGTTTAAGGGTGTGTGCAACCACACCCAACTTCTCTCTTTTTTTAAAGGAATTCATCTTTTTTCTTTTCTCTCCCAAACCTACACCAAAGGAGAAAAGTAAATGCCAACCTAGCTACAATCCTTGCTATCTGCAATGCTGACCTGTCTGCCAGATGTGCTGGTGAAATAGTGGCATAAAACCTGTGGGAGTAACCAGCCATTATCAGAATGGAATTAAGACTCACAACCATTCGCATGTACAGCACTGCTGGTGTGATTAACAACCTGAGACTAGATAGGCCATGAACCTAGGGGAAAACCAAATACTGCTGTCCTGCTAAGGAATGTAGCCATACAATGACTCCTAGCCACATTTCGCTATACTCATAATCAGAGTCTCACTCAGTTATTATCAGAGCATCTTCTTCCCACAGTAAATGGGAACAAATATAGACAATGTGCAGAAATTGAGAGACCTTGGGACGCTCATTCCTAAATATCTCTCTATCAAATCTGTCCAGTCAGGACTCAAAAAAACTCTGACGAAGAGGAGATGGAAAGCTTTTAAGATATACTGTTGTTGTTTAACCATCAGTACAGTAGCTGTACCTAAATCTATTTGTTTCAACTAGAACCACAACTCTGTAATCACTGCCCCACTGCTCAGGCCAAGAGAAGTCATGCCTGAACCACCTCTGTTGATGCAGCCAAATGTAGTTTTTAACCATGTCGCTATCATTTTATTTACCATTAAAGAAATAGGAATCAGATGCTGGGGTGAAAACATGCTACCTCAGAGAATCAGAGGAGCAACTAGCTGAACTTCATCCTTAGGCAGCAATCGAGCAAGAAGGACTCTGCTCTGCTGCCCCCGCAAAAAAAAAAAAAAAAAAAAAAAAAAAAAAAAAA